>NC_068913.1:28484848-28787878 GCF_023091745.1 Budorcas taxicolor | reverse complement strand
GGCAAAGGAACCAGAGATCAAATTGCCAACATCCGCTGGATTATGGAAAAAGCAAGAGAGTTCCAGAAAAACATCTTTTCTGCTTTATGGACTATGCCAAAGCCTTTGACTGTGTGGATCAAAATAAACTGTGGAAAATTCTTCAAGAGATGGGAATACCAGACCACCTGACCTGCCTCTTGAGAAATCTGTATGCAGGTCAGGAAGCAACAGTTAGAACTGGACATGGAACAACCGACTGGTTCCAAATAGGAAAAGGAGTACGTCAAGGCTATATATTGTCATCCTGCTTATTTAACTTCTTTGCAGAGTACATCATGAGAAACGCCGGATTGGAAGAAACACAAGCTGGAGTCAAGATTGCCGGGAGAAATATCAACAACCTCAGATATGCAGATGACACCACCCTTATGGCAGAAAGTGAAGAGGAGCTAAAAAGGCTCTTGATGAAAGTGAAAGAGGAGAGCGAAAAAGTTGACTTAAAGCTCAACATTCAGAAAACGAAGATCATGGCATCCGGTCCCATCACTTCATGGGAAATAGATGGGGAAACAGTAGAAACAGTGTCAGACTTTATTTTGGGGGGCTCCAAAATCACTGCAGATGGTGACTGCAGCCATGAAATTAAAAGACGCTTACTCCATGGAAGAAAAGTTATGACCAACCTAGATAGCATATTCAAAAGCAGAGCCATTACTTTGCCGACTAAGGTCCATCTAGTCAAGGCAATGGTTTTTCCTGTGGTCATGTATGGATGTGAGAGTTGGACTGTGAAGAAGGCTGAGCGCCGAAGAATTGATGCATTTGATCTGTGGTGTTGGAGAAGACTCTTGAGAGTCCCTTGGACTGCAAGGAGATCCAACCAGTCCATTCTGAAGGAGATCAGCCCTGGGATTTCTCTGGAAGGAATGATGCTGAAGCTGAAGCTTCAGTCCTTTGGCCACCTCATGCGAAGAGTTGACTCATTGGAAAAGACTCTGATGCTGGGAGGGATTGGGGGCAGGAGGAGAACGGGACGACAGAGGATGAGATGGCTGGATAGCATCACTGACTCGATGGATGTGAGTCTGAGCGAACTCTGGGAGATGGTGATGGACAGGGAGGCCTGTCATGCTGCGATTCATGGGGTCACAAAGAGTCGGACATGACTGAGCGACTGAACTGAACTGAATTCTGCTTAGTAAGTAACTCATGACTATTTCTATATAGGAACCTTAAAATAGGGGTCATTGCACAATAATCTTGGACATAACACAGTAGTAAGAAATAAAAATCTGGGGCAAAAAAAAAAAAAAAAATAGCCCTCTAAGTCATTAAGAGAAGAAAAGCCCTTGATTTGCTAAGATGACAAGGATTCTTAAGAGTCAAGTAAAATTGAGAAGTCAACCTCGGCAATTAAAATTTTTTTAAATAATGCTTTTAAAGCTCTCTTAACAGCTTTGCTTCATTGTAGACACTCACCAGTGTCTCATCAAAGCTGTCCATAAAGCTGCCTGGCTTTTTTGTAATATGTTAACTTTTAAAGCTATCTAGCTCATGGCCACGATATGTTTTCAAGCTGAGTGATTTCTCAAATTCTTTTAAGAATCTCATTCTCCAGATAAATCAATCCTTTTACTCATTGCCAATAGCTCCTCTATCATACCCTTGTCTTGCTCATGCCATCCTCCCTGCCTGAAGTACTACTCATGTCTATCACACACTAAATCCTAGCTATACTTCAAGTTCAATGAAAATGTTCCTTCCTCCGGGCAGGGTCTTTCCCTGTTCTCCAAACTGAAAGGAATCTCACTCTGTCACATTCATACTACTTATAATCTGTTACTGACTCCTTACATAATACTTGATTTTGTAAGGAAAATCTTTGGTCACATTTTTTCTGTATAAATTATCTGCCAACTGATTCACTTCATGAAGAAAGTTAGTTACTTTTTATTTTTATTTTTTTTTATTTTTTATTTTTTTATTTTTTTAATTTTAAAATCTTTAATTCTTACATGCGTTCCCAAACATGAACCCCCCTCCCACCTCCCTCCCCCAGTTCATATTCTTTTTTTTTTTTCATTTTTTTTTTTAAATTTTAAAATCTTTAATTCTTACATGTGTTCCCAAACATGAACCGCCCCCTCCCACCTCCCTCCCCATAACATCTCTGTGGGTCATCCCCATGCACCAGCCCCAAGCATGCTGTATCCTGCGTCAGACATAGACTAGCGATTCAATTCTTACATGATAGTACTTTTTATTAATACCTTAAAACACCTACCTAGTCCCTACAACTTCAAATGTCTATTGAATGAACCTATCAATGAATTCCTGGTACATGTGCATTGGCAGGTCACCATAAAGCAGAAAAGACTATTTGCTTGACTTATGAAATCAGTCTCTTTTAATCGCAACTGCCACTTATATGTGTCTGTGTGTATCAGCTTACATTCAAAGGTTTGCAAAACACATGTTAAATGCATAAATTGCTTAGTCTGTGTATTCCAGTTTTGATTATTCATGGCATAGTCTCCTTCACAGAGGCTGATAAGAGCTACTCATAAAATTCAACTCTACATAATAGTACTCGACTTGGTACTACTGCACTTAATAAAGCACTTCAAAATTCGTATCAAAGTACAGAGTGCTCTGAACTATAAGATTCAAATTATTCTAGATGTGTGATTAAATATGCTGTAAAATTATTCTCCAGAACACTTATTTTATTTGTTGAAGAACATATGTTCTTCCTCAAAATAACTTGCTATTTTTGAACTATTACTCAGCCACATACTTCCTACAAGCAGCAAAGGTTACCTCAGATAAACCTAGATTTTACAATATTTGAAAGACTTTTCTCTGCTACTCTAGGCCAAATGAAAGTTCATGAGTCATAGGTGAATGACAGGAGCAGTCTTGGAGGTAATTTTTCCTTAATGCAAGTAGCCTGAAATAAAACTTGTTTAGCAATTAATATTTTCTAAAACTCTCATATACATTATTTTGTTTGCTTCAAAACAAGGATGCAAACAAATGTTAGTCTCATCTTAATTTTTCAGAGGCTGCAATCAAATCTGAGGGTAATTAAGTGAATGGAGATACCCAAATGTAGATGTACCTCTTTATACTATCACATTTAGATTAAGATTTGAAGCTCTGAATTTGTCACTTTTCATTTCCATTTGAACTCTTTGGATAGTCATTTTTAAAAATATAGCTGCTTCCAAATTGGCCAGTTAATTTGTTATGTCTTCCTCCTTGTTGCTTTTTGGTCATTTTTCATATGTTTCACAGACTTTAAGTTGTAAACCTCTGAAGTATTTCAAATGATCAGTAAGTTTTAAATCAATGCAGAATGTTTAAACACTGCATCAGAGGCCATGCTGTGTTTCCGAGTCCTGTTTCCTTTTCTGCTAGGGCAAAGGACTAGATTACATTTCCCAGGATTGTTTGGTGAAATCATGTGCTTAAATTATGGCCAGAAAAGGTGGTCAAAGTGATGGCTAACATTTCCAGGTCTGGATTACAGTAACACCCTTTAATGTACTCCTTATTGCCCTCTCTTGTTTACAGGCCAGGTGCAAAGGATCCACTGGGAGCTCCAAGCCTTCCTTGACACCAAAGCCACTCAGTGGAAGAAGCCAGGATTCCTAAATGACTGAGGACAGCAAAAGCTCCCCAAACCTGCCCCACTACCACCAACACTAACTTGAATTATATGGTGATATGGAGAGAAATAATCCTCTATTATATTAAACTATAAGGATTTGATTTTGGCAATTTGATAGCTAGAAAAAACAAGAGAGTTCCAGAAAAACATCTACTGCTTTATTGATTATGCCAAAGTCTCTGACTGGATGGATCACAACAAACTGTGGAAAATTTTTCAAGAGATGGGAATACCAGACCAGAAGCAACAGTTAGAACAAGACAGGGAACAACAGACTGGTTCCAAATTGGGAAAGGAGTATGTCAAGGCTGTATATTGTCACCCTGCTTATTTAACTTATATGCAGAGTACATCATGAGAAATACCCGGCTGGATGAAGCACAAGCTGGAATCAAGATTGTCAGGAGAAATATAAATAATCTCAGAAAAGCAGTGACACCACCCTTAAGGCAGAAAGTAAAAATGAACTAAAGAGCCCCTTGATGAAAATGAAAGAAACTGAAGATTCTCTTAAGGAGGGTGAAAGAGGAGAGTGAAAAAGCTGGCTTAAAACTCAACATTCAAAAACTGAAGATCATGGCAAACGATCCCATGACAAACCTAGACAGTATAATAAAAAGCAGAGACATTACTTTGCTGACAAAGGTCCGTCTACTCAAAGCTATGGTTTGCCCAGCAGTCATGTATGGATGTGAGAGTTGGACTATAAAGAAACCCGAGTGCCGAAGAATCGATGCTTTTGAACTGTGATGTTGGAGAAGACTCTTGAGAGTTCCTTAGATTGCAAGGAGATCAAACCAGTCCATCCTAAAGGAAATCAGCCCTGAATATTCTTTGGAAGGACTGATGCTGAAACTGAAACTCCAATACTTTGGCCACCTGATGAGAAGAACTGACTCACTGGAAAAGACCCTGATGCTGGGAAAGATTGAAGGCAGGAGGAGAAGGGGACAACAGAGGATGAGATGGTTGGATGGTATCACTGACTCAATGGACAGGAGTTTGAACATCCTCTGGGAGTTGGTGATGGACAGAGAAGCCTGGTGTGCTGCAATTCATGGGGTCGCAAAGAGTCAGACACAACTGAGCAACTGAACTGACCAAGATTTGGGGCTTATTCAGTTCAGTTCAGTCGCAAATCCTAATTTAAACATGAATGATTCTTTTTTAATAAATGTTTTACAAACAAAGCTTGTGATTTCTGGTACTAATTTCCCATATATAATTGCCTTTCATAATCTGTGTCTCTATGAGTGTGTTTTGGTGTTAAGCAGGCTAGTTAAGGAAACAAAGAAATAAGTTTTAAAGTGTTAAATAGTGGGCTATATGGTGCCTTCCAAACATGACAATAATATTCTTAATTTTGGTATTTTTAAAGTCATTCTTAATTATGTTTCATGTACCACAGGATATATGTGTGTGCTCAGTCGCTTCAGTCATGTCCAATTATTTGGGACCCTATGGACTATAACCTGCCAAGTTCCTCTGTCCATGGGATTCTCCAGGCAAGAATACTAGAGTGGGTTGCCATGCATTTCTCCAGGGGATCTTCCAGATCCAGGGATCAAATCCAGGTCTTCTGTTTCTCCTGCACTGCAAGTGGATTCTTTTTACCCATGAGCCATCTGGGAAGCCTATACAGGACATATTTTTGTTGTTAATGTTGTTCAGTCACCAAGTTGTGTCCAACTCTTTGTGATCCCATAGACTGTGGCATGCCAGGTCTCCCTGTCCCTCACCATCTCCTGGAGTTTGCCCAAGTTCATGTCAATTTAATTGGTGATGCCATCCAACCATCTCATCTTCTGTCACCCCTTCTCCTCTTGCCTTCATTCTTTCCCAGCATCAGGGTCTTTTCCAGTGAGTTGGCTCTTCATATCAGGTGGCCAAAGCATTGAAGTTTCAGCTTCAGTATCAGTCCTTTCAATGAATATTTAGGACTGATTTCCTTTAGGATGGACTGGTCGGGTCGCCTTGCTGTCCAATGACTCTCAGGAGTCTTCTCTCCAGAACCACAGTTCAAAAGCATCAATTCTTCAGCACTCAGCCTTCCTTATGGTCCAACTCTCACATTAGAACATGACTACTGGAAAAACCATAGCTTTGACTATATGGACTTTTGTTGGCAAAATGATGTTTTTGCTTTTTAACACACTGCATATACACATAAATAAATGTCCTATACATGGGATTCCAAGGCCAAATTTGCCTGTTACTCCAGGTGTTTCTTGACTTCCTACTTTTGCATTCCAGTCCCCTATAATGAAAAGGACATCTTTTTGGGGTGTTAGTTCTAAAAGCAGTGTAGGCAGAGTTTTGTCAAGCAAATGCACTGGTCATAGCAAACACCCTCTCCCAACAACACAAGAGAAGACTCTACACATGGACATCACCAGATGGTCAACACCAAAATCAGATTGATTATATTCTTTGCAGCCAAAGATGGAGAAGCTCTATACAGTCAACAAAAAAAAAGACCAGGAGCTGACTGTGGCTCAGATCATGAACTCCTTATTACCAAATTCAGACTCAAATTGAAGAAAATAGGGAAAATCACTAGACCATTCGTGAATGACCTAAATCAAATCCCTTATGATTATACAGTGGAAGTGAGAAATATATTTAAGGGCCTAGATCTGATAGATAGAGTGCCTGATGAACTATGGACAGAGGTTTGTGACACTGTACAGGAGACAGGGATCAAGACCATCCCCATGGAAAAGAAATGCAAAAAAGCAAAATGGCTGTCAGGGGAGGCCTTACAAATAGCTGTGAAAAGAAGAGAGGAGAAAAGCAAAGGAGAAAAGGAAAGATATACCCATTTGAATGCAGAGTTCCAAAGAATAGCAAGACAAGAAAGCCTTCTTCAGTGATCAATGCAAAGAAATAGAAGAAAACAACCGAATGGGAAAGACTAGAGATCTCTTCAAGAAAATTAGAGATACCAAGGGAACATTTCATGCAAAGATGGGCTCGATCAAGGACAGAAATGGTATGGACCTAACAGAAGCAGAAGATATTAATAAGAGATGGCAAGAATACACAGAAGAACTGTACAAAAAAGATCTTCACGACCCAGATAATCATGATGATGTGATCACTCATCTAGAGCCATACATCCTGGAATGTGAAGTCAAGTGGGCCTTAGAAAGCATCACTACGAACAAAGCTAGTGGAGATGATGGAATTCCAGTTGAGCTATTTCAAATCCTGAAATATCATGCTGTGAAAGTGCTGCACTCAATATGCCAGCAAATTTGGAAAACTCAGCAGTGGCCACAGGACTGGAAAAGGTCGGTTTTCATTCCAATTCCAAAGAAAGGAAATGCCAAAGAATGCTCAAACTACTGCACAATTGCACTCATCTCACATGCTAGTAAGGTAATGCTCAAAATTCTCCAAGCCAGGCTTCAGCAAGATGTGAATCATGAACTCCCTGATGTTCAAGCTGGTTTTAGAAAAGGCAGAGGAACCAGAGATCAAATTGCCAACATCCGCTGGATTATGGAAAAAGCAAGAGAGTTCCAGAAAAACATCTTTTCTGCTTTATGGACTATGCCAAAGCCTTTGACTGTATGGATCACAATAAACTGTGGAAAATTCTGAAAGAGATTGGAATACCAGACCACCTGACCTGCCTCTTGAGAAATCTGTATGCAGGTCAGGGAGCAACAGTTAGAACTGGACATGGAACAACCGACTGGTTCCAAATAGGAAAAGGAGTACGTCAAGGCTATATATTGTCATCCTGCTTATTTAACTTCTATGCAGAGTACATCATGAGAAACGTTGGACTGGAAGAAACACAAGCTGGAGTCAAGATTGCCGGGAGAAATATCAACAACCTCAGATATGCAGATGACACCACCCTTATGGCAGAAAGTGAAGAGGAGCTAAAAAGGCTCTTGATGAAAGTGAAAGAGGAGAGCGAAAAAGTTGACTTAAAGCTCAACATTCAGAAAACGAAGATCATGGCATCCGGTCCCATCACTTCATGGGAAATAGATGGGGAAACAGTAGAAACAGTGTCAGACTTTATTTTGGGGGGCTCCAAAATCACTGCAGATGGTGACTGCAGCCATGAAATTAAAAGACGCTTACTCCATGGAAGAAAAGTTATGACCAACCTAGATAGCATATTCAAAAGCAGAGCCATTACTTTGCCGACTAAGGTCCATCTAGTCAAGGCTATGGTTTTTCCTGTGGTCATGTATGGATGTGAGAGTTGGACTGTGAAGAAGGCTGAGCGCCGAAGAATTGATGCATTTGATCTGTGGTGTTGGAGAAGACTCTTGAGATCCAACCAGTCCATTCTGAAGGAGATCAGCCCTGGGATTTCTCTGGAAGGAATGATGCTGAAGCTGAAGCTCCAGTCCTTTGGCCACCTCATGCGAAGAGTTGACTCATTGGAAAAGACTCTGATGCTGGGAGGGATTGGGGGCAGGAGGAGAAGGGGACGACAGAGGATGAGATGGCTGGATGGCATCAAGGACTCTTTGGACGTGAGTCTGAGTGAACTCCGGGAGATAGTGATGGACAGGGAGACCTGGCGTGCTGCGATTCATGGGGTCACAAAGAGTCAGACATGACTGAGCGACTGAACTGAACTGATTCATGGGATAGGGTAAGTTCATTTTATAGGACATATAGTTAAACTACTCTTGTATTGTTATACTGAGTCTAATATATGGATATATAATGTTCACATGTTAATGGTACAGCAAATGGTGTTTATCATCTATGAAGACAGGAGAGGTTTACACAGTCCTCAGCTATCAGACACCTGATATATGGCTCTCCAGACAGCTCCAGAAACAGTGACTGCACTGCCTCGAACCAGCACTCTGGATTTGAGGATCGCTGCAACTGTTTGTAGTTACACATTTCTCTTGTTGATGACCTCACATATTTCACAATTTTTTGGTCCAACTTCCTTATTGAAATGTCAACCTCATGAAAGCAGACTAGCTTTTATTTAGTTGGTACTGCTCTGTGCTGATAAATGCTGAATGTTCTCAAGACCAACTTACTGACATGTAAAAATGTGTGTAGATATTTTCTTAGATGACAGTGATAAAAGTGAAAATCTAAAGGGATATAAAAATTTAATGAATCATTTTTGGAAACTGTACTTGCAAGGGACATAAATGTGTATAGGGTACATGAAAAAAGTGGAAGTAAAAGCTAGTCACACAGTTGTGTCCGACTCTGTGATCCCATGGACTGTAGCCCACCAGGCTCCTCTGACCATGGAATTCTCCAGGCAAGAGTACTGGAGTGGGTTGCCATTTCCCTTTCCAGGGCATCTTCCCTACCCATGGATCAAACCGGGGTCTCCTTCATTGGAGGCAGATTCTTTACCAACTGAGCTACTAGGGAAGGCAATACGGTACATAATTTCCTTTAATTCATACTGCATTTATAATAAAATGTTTCTGATGGTAACTTCATAGTAGTTTGCAGAATTGGTAGATATCTAAATTTGCAAGGCAAACACATGTACAAAGTCATTCACCTGTTACCACTCAAATTTTAAAAGCTTATATATTAAATGGAAATTTTATGAATGAAGGTGACAGCATCACCTTGACACATTACAAGATGTCCATCATTTTTTTTAACTGCAGGTAAAGGCCTATCTTAAAAGGTTCGAGGGACCAACTGCCAATGTAGCTTCCATTTGCTTTCACTAGTATCACAAAAATTTGCTCTTAGAACCTTCTGCCCTCTACATACCCTAAATTCTACCCTGGAACTTAATATAGTAAAGGCTTTGATATCTGGGCAGTAATTCATTCACTGAAAAATATTTATTGAGCACTGACTATATGTCATGCCCTCAGCTATGTGTTAAAGGTACAGAGTAGTAATCTTGCCTTCCTATTGGAGATAAATTATCAAAGAAAGTGCACATTAAGCCCATTATTAGGAGTGAGAACAAAGAGATGATGGAAAGACAAGCGTTAACCACCAGTAGCAACTGATGGTTTTCAGGCACATAATAGCTGAGAGGCTATTGATTAAGAAGCATCCTCTTTGCCTTTTGCTGAAGATTCAGACCATTCAGACCATTCTTCCAAGAACAAACAAGGTGTGTTTTTGGTTACCCAGGAAATGTATTCTGTTTTATTGATACTAACATCCTAGTTGGAGGCAAATAATTACTTCCTTCTAGATTCTGCCTCTAAACTCAGTGCTGTTTTCTCTTCTAATCTTTCTACTTTTTCTTAAATAGGTACATCCCAACTTCAATAATGTGATAATTCAAAGAGATAAAAGCATTTTCACAACTTTACAGAAGTATCATATCTAAATACAGAACGCATGTTCCTTGCTATTTCAATAGTCCATCACTGCTCCCATTATTAAGATCTTACTGACAATTCTATCTAAACAATGTGTGCTTTTATGTTCTCACTAGATTATCACCTACTTCAGAGCTGGAAAAACATTAGTTTTCATTGGATTTCATCAATTCTTGGAGAATTTTGCCTAAAATTAGTGGGCCTATTAATAATGAATTAAATCCTTATATGTACAAGCTCTTATAGTTTTCTACCTGCAGAGAGAGCATAACCTTTTTTTTTCAAGGAAGATTGCCTGACTAAAAAGAAATCTTAATGACACTAGTACCTAATTATTGAGTTACTTAATTGATGTTTTCTCTCAGAAAAATAGAATGATTATTCATTGATAAGGACAATTTGGGGGTGGGAGGGTAGATAGCTGTAAGCAACAGCAAACACTAAGATGTTTACCCACTTGAAGGAACTTTAAGAAATAACCCCTCACATGTACAACTATCCACTCAAAAAATAAGATACATTAGAAAGGTTTTATGAAAATAGTCTGTTTTCTATTTAAAAGCCATTAAGTTTTTGCCTATTTTTTAAAAATACATCCTAAAATAGGGAAGTGTGAAGAATATGAAATATTAAAAAAAATTAAGATTGTTCTGAGTTTTTAAAAGATTTTTATTGGAGTATACTTAATTTACAATGTTGTATTAGGTTCAGGTGTACAGCAAAGTGAATCAGTTATACATATACATATATCCACTCTTTTTTTAGATTCTATTCCCATATAGGTCACTACAGAGTATTCAGTAGAGTCCCCCTTGCTATACAGAAAGTTACTAGTTATCTATTGTATATATATGAGTGTATATATGTCAGTCCCAAGCTCCCAATTTATCCCTTCTTCTCCTTTATCCCCTAGTAACTGTACATTCGTTTTCCACATTCATGACTCTACTTCTACTTTGTAAATAAATTCACCACCCTTTTTTTAAGATTCCACTTATAATCAACTATCATATGATATTTATCTTTCTGTGTTTGACTTACTTCACTCAGTATGAAAATCTCTAGGTCATACATGTTGCTGCAAATGGCATTATTTTGTTCTTTTTATGACTGAGTAATATTCCACTGCATATATATACCACATCTTCTTTATACATTCCCCTGTTGATAGACATTTAGATTGCTTCCATGTCCTGGCTACTGTCAACAGTGCTTCAGTGAACACTGGGGTGCACGTATCTTTTGAAATTATGGTTTTCTCCAGGTATATGCCCAGAAGTAGGACTGTTAAATCATATGGTAACTCTATTATTTAGTCTTTTAAGGAATTTCCATATTGTTATTCATAGTGGCTGTACCAATTTACAGTCCCACCAACAGTGTAGGAGAAGTCCCTTCTCTTCACATCCTCTCCAGCATTTATCATTTGTAGATTTTTTGTTGATGGCCATTCTGACTGGTGTGAGGTGACACCTCATTGCATTTTGATTTGCTTTTCTCTAATAATCAGTAATGTTTAGGATCTTTTCTTGTGCTTTTTGACCATCTCTATTTGGGCTTCCCAGGTGGTTCAGTGGTAAAGAATCTGCCTGCCAATGCAGGAGAGGTAGGAGACATGGGTTCAATTCCTGGGTAGGGAAGATCTCCTGGAGGAGGAAATGGCAACCCACTCCAGAGCCTGGCATGCAACAGTCCATTGGGTTGTCAAGAGTCGGACATAACTGAGCACATATGCACGTCTTCTTTGGAGAAATGTCTGTTTAGATCTTCTGCCCATTTTTTGATTGGGTTACTTTTTAGTATATATTGAGATACATGAGCTGTTTTTGTATATTTTGGAGGTTAATCCCTTATTGATTCCTTTGTCTGCAAAGATTTTCTCCCATTCTAAGGGTTGTCTTTTGCTTTTTTTCTGCTGAATGTTATGATAACAGATGCAACAGCTTTTCCCCCAATTGTATCACTAAGATTTCAGCTGCAGTAAGTCTGAATCTTAGATTCAAAGCTAGAAAGGAAAGTGAAATTTGGTAGCACAGCATTGTGTATTTGATTAAATTACAATGCAAGAAATGTTGCAGAATGACTGTCTTTAGATAGATGTTTGAATAACATAAACCATGCTGAATATACATTGGCTGAATGAAGGAATCCTCATCTTTGCATCACATTTAATACAATGCTTGGCACATACTACATATTCAATAAGATGGACTCTCCTTCCCATGACCTAGTGAGAAAGCTTTTACAGAACCATTTATCTAAGACTTCTCTTGAATCTCATATTGTGGCCTCCTGCATCTCATGTAGTGGATTCAAGAAACTGATCTTAATTTGAAATATTCAGGTTGCAAAGCAATTATCAAATGAAAGAGTAGAGTAGCATGCCTCAATCCAGTGAAATCCTCAGTTCCCAGGCACCCGTAAAATTATCTGTTATCATATTAACACTCACTGGGCACTTAAGTGGGTAAAGGAACAAGCTCACCAAGAAACCGTGCACCAGAAAATACTGTGAGAGGTGATAACTCAAAAGCTGAAAAACCAATTCAGCCAAGCTACATGTCAAAACAGCAAGTCCAGCGAATGTAAGGGTTTCCTCCCCTTTATCATACAGCTACTTTTTAGAAAGCTGAAGCTTCTGAATTTCATTAGAGCACAAAACTAGTTCAAACAGTATGGTTTTTTATACTACTACTGTTAATGGTCATCCAGGGTTCATCTGCCTTTCAATTATTAGAACATGTAAGAAAAGTTAAATTATTTTCACCTCACCAACTTTAGAACCCTATTTATGATTAAAAAACATTAGAAACATCAATTAGTAAATTTGCAGTTGCTTCCTTAATATCAGTTCAGTTCAGTCGCTCAGTTGTGTCCGACTCTTTGCAACCCCATGAATCGCAGCACGCCAGGCCTCCCTGTCCATCACCATCTCCCAGAGTTCACTCAGACTCATGTCCATTGAGTCCGTGATGCCATCCAGCCATCTCATCCTCGGTCGTCCCCTTCTCCTCCTGCCCCCAATCTCTCCCAGCATCAGAGTCTTTTCCAATGAGTCAACTCTTCACATGAGGTGGCCAAAGTACTGGAGCTTCAGCTTTAGCATCATTCCTTCCAAAGAAATCCCAGGGCTGATCTCCTTCAGAATGGACTGGTTGGATCTCCTTGCAGTGCAAGGGACTCTCAAGAGTCTTCTCCAACACCACAGTTCAAACGCATCAATTCTTCAGCGCTCAGCCTTCTTCACATTCCAACTCTGTATTTTAAAATTTTAATTATCCCAGACAAAACTTTATTAGCTAAGTTATACATAATGCAATTTTATGAACCTAAATAAGCATAGTAAAGGCCTTAAAATAAGCATTGCATATAATGTCCTGTTTTTCCACGGGACTGAGAAGAAAGACTATTCAGATTCTCACCATGACTTTTAGATTTTCCAAATATTCTTAGTTGAAATAGTTATATACTAACCTATAAGAAGTACATAAACAAACCCTTTACTGGATAGTTTTTAAAAGCATTTTATTCTGTAAAACACTACGTTTATTATTAGTGATTAATCTGTCTGCCAGTGCAGGAGACACAAGAGATACGGTTTGTTCCCTGGGTCGAGAAGATCCCCTAGAGAGGGAAACGACAACCCACTCCAGTACTCTTGCCTGGAGAATCGATGGACAGAGGACCCTGGTGGGTCACAGTCTATGCAGTCCCAAAGAGTTGGACACAGCTGAGTGATTAAGCAGCAACAGAAGGAGAATCTTCTCTTCCCTCAGATTTGTTTCTCACCCCTCACTATCTTGCTCATAAACTAATGTTTCTTTTTAAATGTCCTAAGAATCTGTGGGGAATAAAATGAAACAATACTTTGCAGAGAAAAGTATCACTCCCATGAATTAACTATGTAATGCTATAATCATAAAATAAGAGATGATAAGATTTCTAGTAAAAGAGAGGAGCTGAAGAAGGGGGTACAACTCCATTTCTTTCATCTCCTTTCCAAGCTGCTGCTGCTAAGTCACTTCAGTTGTGTCCGACTCTGTGTGACCCCATAGACGGCAGCCCACCAGGCTCCCTGGTCCCTGGGATTCTCCAGGCAAGAACACTGGAGTGGGTTGCCATTTCCTTCTCCAATGCATGAAAGTGAAAAGTGAAGGTGAAGTCGCTCAGTTGTGTCTGACTCTTAGCAACCACATGGACCACAGCCAACCAGGCTCCTCCATCCATGGGATTTTCCAGGCAAGAGTACTGGAGTGGGCTGCCATTGCCTTCTCCGTCTTTTCCAAGAAAATCCTTCAAATATATGCCTCTACTCACTGTTTCAGTTCCACTTTTCCCATTCTCCCTTAAACCCATTCCAATCTGACTTACAAGCTAATCACACAACCAAAACTGCCTCATACAATGCTAGATTCAGTCAATTCAACAGCATTTCATGCAAGTGATGACACTCTCCCACATGGTTCACTTTCTTCACTTGGTTCCCAAAACATGACGCAGTCATGAATTTCCTCCTACCTTGGTTCCTTCCTTCTGGTACTTCTGTTCCCCTCATCACTGAGGAGATACCCCAGTGCTTAATTAACACTTGGCCTCTTCTCATTATCTGTTCACATTCCATTCCCTAGAGACTTTTTCCACTCTCATGGCATTATATACCATGTCTATGCTAATAACTCCCCAATTTTTATCTCTACTCCAGGCCAGGCCACTTTCCAGAACTACACACACAAATATCTAACCATCTGCTTGACCTTTTTCATTTGGGTGAACAGACATCTCAGACTCACCCCAACTAAACCATTTACTTGATACTCCCTGACCCCTAAAACCTGCCTCAGCTACAGCCTGCTCATCTCAGTCGATGGCAACTTCATCCTTCTAATCACTAAGGTCAGAATCCCTGGAGCAATCCTTGATGTCACTTTTCTATCACACCCCAAATCCAAATCATTGGAAAGTCCTGTTGGCCCTAGCTTCAGAATATTTCTAGAATTCACCCCCTTCTAAGTACTTCACAATGGCCAACCTTGCCTCAGCCATCATCTTCTTAGTCAATCTTCTTCCTCCTACCTTCACACACACGCACGCATGCGCGCGCGCACCCACACACTCCCCACAATCTACTCTTCCAGTAGATTCTAATCCCTTGGTTTAAAATTCTGGAATGGTTCTTTCTTTCATTCAGAGTAAATGTCATAGTACTTAAAACGGCTGAAAAGGGATTCAGCTCTCTGTTACTTCACTGACTTTTCTCCCCAGTAAGCTTCCTTTCACTTATTGTGCTCTAGCCCACGGTAGCTTCTTGGTCTTCCTCAAAATGCTAACACACACATGGACAGAAGCAGTGGTTGGCGGAGACTGGGACAGGGGAACAGAGGGAAGGATGGGGGGTGGTAACTGCTTGATGTGTATGAAGTCTCCTTTGCGGGTGATGCAATCATTCTTGAATTAGATAATAGTGATGTTTCCACATTGTGAATGTACTAAATGCCACTGAATTATACACTTAAAATGGTGAACTTTATGTCATTTGCATTTTGCCACAATTTTTTAAAATACCAAACACACTTCCAACCTTTGCTCTAACTGTTTTCCTCTGCTCAGAGTCGTGTTCTTGCTTTAAATACCCACTTGATTAACTCTCTTCCACCTTTAAGTGTTTGTTCAATACTACATGCTCAGTGAGGTTAACTCTGATCATTCTATTTAATACAGCAAACTTCTCCTTACTCTGTATCTCCTTCATCCCACTCAACCTTTTCCACCCTCCACACCATTTATTTTCTAACACACTGATAATTTACTTTTGAATACATGTATCGTTTATTGTCTCCTTTGCGCAAACGAAAGCTCCAAGGGGGCACTCGTTGTCTGCTGGGTTCAGTGATGGATTCCAGGTGCCCAGATAGTGCCTGCTACACATATGCACTCTGTGAATATTTTTTTTTCATCTTCACATCCTGTAGACGATGGCCTTAAAAGCAAGCTCAGCATCCTTGAAGTTGGTAATTCTGAATTAGTCTTAAAAAAGAAGGTCCAGATAGTTGAGTGCCCCAAAGACAAATCCTAATGGGGCCTTCACAGTGGGAGACTAAATGTACTGAGCTAGAGTTGTGTGTGAAAATGGAGGAGCGAATGAAAGCTCAGTGTTAGAAATAGGGCTATCCTTTGAGGGGGTACAGAGGGGGCGGGGGGTGGGCAGGGGCGAGGTGGGGTGGGGGGTGGTCTAATAGTTTCCAGATGTTTAGAGAAGATAAGGATGACAATTTTACAGGATATAAGACGCATCTGATAGCACGACTTCTGAGGGGACAATACCGCAAGAGGACGCCTGCTGGCAGCCTATGATGGGGAAAGCACTAAAGCTTTGGGAGCTAAAGCAACATTTTCCCAGCTGTCCCAGAGTGAAACCAGCTGCCAGTGAAGCCACACAAATTGAACTGACACCATATGCCTAAGTGAAGAGCCCAGGAGGAATGACCAACATAGCTTGAAAATTAAATCCCATCCCCCCTCTAGAATCAAATAAGCCTTAACATGTTTATATACATGTGGGAAGAAGGAGGAATCAAGACTGAGTGAGATTTGTCTTATTGTCAATTTTGGTTACAAGAGAAAATACTGAAGACTGAGCTCTTTCAACATTTTATTAAGCAGTACTGATCTGTGAGCTCGCAGAAACCGAGGATAACATGCCATTTGTCTGCAACTGCTTTTGTAACTAATGTAGCCCCTTCCACATAGTAACTGTCAAGCCTTGAATGAACAATGACTTAAAATAAGATGAATGGGAATCTGTTTGCCTTTTGCAGAAGTTTAATACTTTTCTAGAAAAATACCACTTCAATTCAGCTGCCAATAAGTATGGTAGTGAGGTTTTGTTTTGTTTTTATTTTGGGTCCTGGAAATTTTGTCTCTTATTACTAGAACTCCAATTTCTGTTGCATAAAAAGAATCGCATCTCCACCCCCTGAGCCCCAGCCCTCCTGCAAAATTTGCTTTTCTTTTACTGTTGCTCGGCTGTTCACTTGCTCATATTTGGGAAGTTACTCATTTTATTTTAAAACTTACTTTTAAGCCCTTGCCTCAAAAAAGAAAAAGCCTTCCTGTCATGCTGGGTTATTCAGCAACAATCTATTGCCCTCCATGGGATAAACTCAGCCTTCACCCCCACAGTTTATCTGCTTTGGGAGCTGGATTACTGCCTCATAAAACAGCACAACAGTACTATTATCACATAATCATTATCATTACCTCACTTTCAGCCATACAGATCCTTCTAATCCTGAACATCTTGCCTTTCTAATCTTGCTATATCTATCCTCTCCTGCTGTGAAACTCGTGTGTTCCATTTTCACAGAAGCTTAATGCAATCACAAATGGAAAAATAAAATATATTTTTTAACTAGGCTGCATCTTATTGATACCACTGAGTCATACAGGAATTTAAAATAGCTCCATATTTCATTCAAGTAAACAGAACAAAAGTGTGGGTAGCAGTATGAGTTGATCTTAGCCTAGCCTAGATCTTAGCCTAGCCTACCCAATCTCATTTTTCTGGCTTTTGTCATATCATTTAGGACAGATTCAACATAACACTCCCAAGTGGGAACTACTCAGTTAGCAACAGAATTATTTCCACCCTGAGTAAAGTCTGGAAGAAGAAATGCCATTCTACTAAGATTTACTCAGAGGCTGGAAATAATCACTGTTTAATTGTGTCTTTCCCTGGTCCACGGAAAGTCGCAATGGATATCCAAAGTAAATTCCTTCTTTGATCACTTTGACAAAAAAAGTGGCTTTCTAACTTTATCAAAAAGACATAATTCATGCCTCCAAAGCTTAAAAGAAGCAGGCATAGATTTCCAGTCCTTACAATCAATAAAAACAAAGTTAAGAGAATTTTATAGCCCCATCAGTTAAATAAAATAATCAGAGTTCACATTTATTCATGTCCATAGAGCTTTCCTTTTTTTATGTTTGCCACTTAATGTTTGTTTTTAACACTAATAATATAAAAAATTCAAAAATTAAAATATAAAGGGTGAATGAATGAAATACTGAAAAAAAGAGAGAAAATTATAAACACTAAAATTCCAACCACTCTCAAATAATCACAGTCAATATTTTGATATTAACATTCCATATCTTTTCATAAATAAGCAGTTAAAACAAAATATTTATTTTCCAAAAAACTGTATCACCCAACATATACTGTTCCATGCTCCTTTATTCCGTTTAACAATAGAGCATGAAGGTCTTCTTGGTCAACAAAATGTGAAACAGATAAATTTATTTTTTCTAATAAGACTCATATTCTAAAGGTACATAATAGATGAAGAGATTCATAAGAACTGTACTACATAGACTTTGGAGTCAATAGAAACATTAAAGGAAAATCTGAAGAAAGAATCTGAAGTGAAGATATGGGGGGGAAAGTAGAAGGCAAAAAAGAAACGTAAAAGGCCACGATTAGCACACAAACTTCATCCTGCACCATGTCACTCTGAAACACAGAATAACGAGAAAATAATTATTGTCCTTCCTAAAGACAAGACAATGGTATAAACATATGCCATAAATTCCTCTCTAAGGAAGAAAATGAGGAAGAACACAAGAAAATTGAGAAAATATCATAGATTAATGGTAATATCTTATCAAATTAGATCATCCCAGGGATTTAAATTCAACTTTATATCCCTAAAATTCCTATCCAGCAATTTTTTTCTCAAAACAAATCAGTTAGACTTCTGCTTCTGCCTATAACTTAGGGCTTATAAGTATCTGAGAAAACTCTCCTCAAAAATAGTGCATGGATTATGATAAGAAAAAAATAATTATAAATCTTACAATTTCAATTCTTCATCAAGATATATCAAATCCTTACATATACTAGACTCTGGACTATATATTCAGAGATCCCCTCAAAGGAAAACAATAATAACGAAATTTTAAGTCAGAGAATGTGACAGAGCATTGTACTGAGAAAAGACAAACAGACACCCCAATGGATCCCTTATCATGGACTGAGAAAAAACACATGACTCAGAAGAGTCTGAAATAGGTAGAGCATCCTAGTGGTTGAATGCAAGGTCTTCACAGGTCATAAACTAAAGCTCAATTCATACTGTTCTCAAAATTTTGCAGAAGTCCCAGAACTGAGTTGGTGTTATATAACAGAGGTTGGTTATATGATAGAAGCATAGCAATTTCCAGATAGACCCATACTCCACCTTATCCCCTGCTCATATCATGGCATCTCCTTATGGCATATATTTAAAAGCTAGAGTACCTAAGAATTGATGTTTTTGAACTGTGGTGTTGGAGAAGACTCTTTAGAGTCCTTTGGACAGCAAGGAGATCAAACCAGTCAATCATAATGGAAATCAGTCCTGAATGTTCATTGGAAGGACTGATGTTGAAGCTCCAATACTCTGGCCACCTGTTGCCAAGAGTCAGCAAATTAGAAAAGACCCTGATGCTGGGAAAGATTGAAGGCAGGAAGAGAAGGGGACGACAGAGGATGAGATGGTTGGATGGAATCGCCAGCTCAATGGACATGAGTTTGAGCAAGCTCTGGGAGATGGTGAAGGACAGAGAAGCCTGGTGTGCTGCAGACCATGGGGTTGCAAAGAGTCGGACACAACTGAGTGGCTGAACAACAATAACTGCATTTCATGGACCGAGAAGCAAGTTCCACTGTTCTATTCGTCATGTGTGTTGAGACTTACACTGCAACTAGCAACAGCATCCTGTCACTAACCTGTCATAACCACTATGATATTCAGGCAATTCAGTATTGGGGAATTGCAAAACTTGGCATGTAACCGTGGGTGAGCCAAGTGACCAGAAAACTTCTAGCTAAATTACACTAAAGTGTTGTCGGCCTAGAATTTTAATTGAATGATGGTGTTGCGTTTTAAATCATTAATTTAATAGAAAACAATTTTTCTTTATTGTTTGTCTTACTATGACACTTTGGCATACATATAGTGGAAAACACAAAGAGGCAATAAGTAAGAGGCTACAGTCTAACTCTCAGAAACATCTATGAAAAGTTCCTGAAACAGCTAAGAGTCAAGGAGAACAGAAATAATGCAGGAAAGAAAAAAAGAAAATAAGCCAGCAAAGTGAAGATTCCTTTTCTCTGTTTAATATCAAGGAAGACTATAAACCCAACTATGGCAACAATGGGGCATTTCCCAGAAGGAATTCCCAAAGAGAACATTAACAGACCCTACATTTTCATTTGAGAAGGGATATGCTCTCTGAATTTTCAGTATACACTTAGTTTCATAAAGTAGCAATTAACAAACTAATTAGCTAAAGAAGCATAATTGATAAACAGTAAAGCTTGAGAAGAAAGTATTGGTACCTTGAACTTAACATTTTGTGTCCTGGCTAAGGGTCTCCTTGACACTAGACAGGACTTTTCAATTTGAGGGCCTGGGAAGCCCTCAATTTCCTAAAGACATCTCCTAATTTCTATAGTAAAGCTTTCATAGTTTGAATCCTGACTATATCTAGGGTAGTAGTGATGCTATTAAATTCCATATAGTCAAGGAAGTTCTCAATGATAAGATGGCAAATGAGCCAAGATTAAAGGGAAAGAGGAGTAGCAAGCATTGTAAATACCTAAGGGAAAGAGGGAAAGGGAAATGCAAAGGCCCTGGAGCAGGTCTGTATTTGCTGTATGTCAATAGCACCCCACTCCAGTACTGTTGCCTGGATAATCTCACGGGCGGAGGAGCCTGGTAGTCTGCAGTCCACCGGGTCACTAAGAGTCAGACATGACTGAGCAACTTCACTTTCACTTTTCACTTTCATGCATTGGAGAAGGAAATGGCAACCCACTCCAGTGTTCCTGCCTGGAGAATCCCAGGAACGGGGGAGCCTGGTGGGCTGCTGTCCATGGGGTCGCGCAGAGTCGGACATGACTGAAGTGACTTAGCAGCAGCAGCAGCAAGAACCAGCAAAGAGGCCAGTGTGGAGTAAAACAAGCAAGGGAGAGGGTTTGCAGATGAATGCAGAAGGGCATATGTGGAGTGTATATCACTTACAGCGCTATGGAAGAAGGTGAGTATTCTAGATTTTGTTCTAGATGAGAATTCACTGGATAGTTACAAGCAGAGGAGTAACATGATATGACTTTTGGTAAGATCTTTCTGGCTATTGTGTGAGAAATTAACCACATGGGGGGAAGATGGAAGCAGAAAGTTAATTTAGGCTACTTCGAGAGTCCAGGAAATAGTTTTTCTCAGAGGAATTCTCCCACCAACTGTTCAGAAACTAGAATAAAATATTCTTCATATTTTTACAGTAAAAATAGAAACTTGAATAACTGGTGAATTACAAATAAGTGCAATTTTTAAATAAGTTCCCATATAAGAAAGGTACTTTTTCAGTAGGGGAAGGGGCAGTATAGCACAGGAAATCATTAGACAATGCAAGTCCAGCACAACAAAAGGCCCAAATCAAAGCTGAAATCTAACAGTGCAACCGACAACTTCTGGTTAAGGCTTTCATCAATATCCAAGTAGGAAGAATCATGAGGAATATCATGGCAGTTTTAATAGGATAGTGTTTGCAAGTATGTGTGTGTTAAGTCGTTTCAGTCGTGTCTGGCTCTTTGCGACCCTATGGACCATAGCCCACCAGGCTCCTCTGTCCATGGGACTCTCCTGGCAAGAATACTAAAGTGGGTTGCCATGCCCTCTTCCAGAGGATCTTCTCCACCTAGGGATCGGATGAGAGTCTCTTAGGTATCCTGCAATGGCAGGCAGTTCTTTACCACCAGCACCATCTGGGAAGCCATTTAGATACTAAGCAGTATTTACCTTTGTAAATTTCCAAGTTAAAAGATCATTTCTGACATTGCCAGGGAGATGAGAATGACCACATGGACATAAGGAACACTGGACTCTGCTGTCCTGGATGAAGCCCAAATTATCAAGAGAAAATATGCAGTACATGTCACAGAGGAGGCAAGCTGTACAAGGATTACATCCTTTAAAATGTGTTGCCTCATACATCTCATGCAATATTTCTTTAAATGTTATTGGTCTTTATTTATCTTGGAACTTTTACCCTGTATTATGATAAAAGTAGATTAAAATTCCGGGAACTATTAACTGTTCCCAAAAGGCACTCCCATTCTCCTGTGGCAACTTAATATATTTGAATCTGAGCCCATTTTTTATTAAACTATAGGAAGACTTTGCCAGGTCTCTGCTAAAATTTATCACTCTGTTTCTCTTTCCTATCATCTGAAATGTATTTGAAGAATATCAAAGGTACATCTAAAATAGAACTTTATTTTTAACTTCTTTCACCACTTGAAAAGAACAGGGTTGTCAATGACGCTGATCTATGGGTGAAGGAAAGAAACCAAGGTGGTCAGAAAGGCAGCTCAAAGTTTTCACAAAGTCCTTGGTCAGCTTTTATGTACATCAAAATGAAACCTACAGCCCCTGGTGACTGAAAGCCTTCATCTGCTGGCAGCCTCTCTGGAACCTCCCCTTCACACTGTGTGGTTGCCGGGCCTCTTCCTTTCCAAGACAGAATTCATATTCCTCCTTTGTGAGTATAGGGTTATTCAAAGCAACCCACATAAAATGGGGTTCCTTCTATTTCTCATGACAGTTTAAACTGTTTTAAAGGGATGTGTCTTTCTGCCTGCACATGATCCTAATTTTTCTCTAGCTTGCTGGGGATATTCTGTCACCTTTTATTTCGGGTTTGCTTTCAGGGGGGAAAAAAATACAAAAAAGGTGCCAAATTTGACACTTCAAAGTATCTTGGTAAACTAGGCAATTTCCAACCATGTGTGAAACCCACCCCCCCACGGCCCCCCCACCCCCGCCAAAAAATTCTTTAAGATAAACTTAAAACACCCATTATTATACCTAGGGTTAAAAACTACCAGGAAAAACTACTTGTAAGCATTACCATTACAAAGCTGAATGCCTAAGGCAATGTTCCTGACCACCTCAAAAGCTGGTGATTTGCCTCTGGAGTCTTCCACCCCTCCTCGCTAATAGGCCTGGAAGTTACAGACAATTAATTATTAGATTATGTAACTCCCACTGCTTAACATTCTATGGTTTTACTGCAAGTGTACTGCTTTTCAGTGAGGGGTGCAATTTCATCAACTCACTCATCTGCGTCTTTGTGCTCCTTAATCCTGGCTTCCCAGGGTTTTTCTTTAATTGGTTCAGCCTTCTTTGGCCCTCAGTCAGCCTGATTTTATTCATGGTTTCCCAGTGAAGATGACTGAATCTGAAAATTATGGTGCCAAAGTCTTACAGGCATGTTAGATACAAATACTCATCTAAAACTTCTACACTGAGAGAATCTGTCTTTCTGTGATTAATGAAAGCACATTTTTGCAAGCTTCTGAAGTCTACACTGTGCTGGTGAAAAACTGAAGGAACCACTCACTACACTAGAGTTATGTAGTTGTGATCCACAGCACGTATGTCTGGCACTGTAGAAAGCACACTGGCTAAGGAACCACAAGTGGAGTATGATATGGCAACCCACTCTAGTATTCTTGCCTGGAAAGTTCCACTGCCAGAGGAGACTGGCACGCTATAGTCCATGGGGTCACAAAGAGTCAGACACAACTGAGCAACTGAGCACAAGGAACCATAAGACTTGTCTTGGTTGCAGTTTATTTCACCACATGTCTTTGCACGCAGTGCCATCACTCTGAGCATCAGTTTACTCACCCGTAAATCAGGAATTAAACCACCTATCTCAATACGGTTTGGTCAGAGATAAATGAAATGAGTGGTAAAATGCTTTGCCAATTATGAATACTATAGAAATTAAGTGATTAAACTATTATTGGTATTCACAAACTCTAATGTCCTTATTATTGTGGCAATAAATAGTTCTTGAGAACTTGATGATGCTTCTATTATTAAAAAGTTAATTAAAAAGACCTTCGTTAGCATGTGCAATCAAGTTCACTGTGCTAACTGCTTCACTAAAATTTCTACTGCTAAAATAACATGAAAGGGGGACTTCCCTGGCAGTCTAATGGTTAAGACTCCAGGCTTCCACTGCAGGGCACAGGTTCAACTTCTGGTTAGGGAACTTAAAATCCCACATGCCATGTGGCATGGCCAAAAAAATAATAAAATAAAGTAACATGGGATGTTATATGCCTTATATGCCTCTTTCACCTCAGAACCTCTGTATTGTTTCCACAAATAGCAGGATTCATCTTCTTAAAATTCCACTTTCAGGTATTACCCAAACAACCATTACCCCAGGGCCAGGCCAAGCTTTTAAATTCCATCTTAGTGATTTTCCTTAATTGAAGCCACTCAACAGCAAAAAGATGATTCTAAGTTTTAATATATTGTGGTTAGTAATCTGGCTGTGTCAGTAATATACGACTAGGCATTTTCAAATCACTAAGGATATATTTCACACGCTGCTAAAACTACAACTCATGCCCTCTACAAACACTGTTATGAGCTCAAGAAGTGACTCAGGGATTCTCAGTTTTCTCAGGGATTCTCAGTAGCCAGTTGCCCTGGAGTCCCCCAAGTGCATCAAAACCTGGAATCACCACCCTGTCAGAGATGTGGGATCAATCAACATCAGTGAAAGAAGCAGAGGAAATGCCCAGTCGTGGTCTTAAATTAGATGGGTCAAGATTAGGGTGATCAACTGTTCCAGTTTGCCCAGGACTCGGAGGTTCCAGGAATATGGGACTTTTCATTTCAAAACAGAGAAAAATCTCACACACTCTGGGATAAGCTGGTCACTAGTTAAGACTGGTGAGAAACACCATGCTGAAGGAGAACCACAAAGCACTATCAGGTCAGTGAGGTCAAAGCCATGGAGCCGGGGGCAGGGTTACCATGCAAAGGCTAAGGGAAGGTGACATAGATCATTTTGCCACAGTTTACTATTTCATATGTTCTACATCCCCACCCCACAGCTGTGCATAAAGAGTCAATTTAGTTAACTAAACTGCCATCTGACACTACAGGAGGTATTAAGGTCTATACGTTCACTTCATCATTTGGTTCATTTCAGAACAAAATTTCAAGCGCATCCAAAGTGTACACAGAAAATTCAATCTTGTAAGCCACAAACCCAGGTGTGTATGCAGTGTATCTATCTTAATTTCCCTTAACCCAAACTTAATTTCTACCTTAAATCCCCAATTCCAGCTAATAGCAGACAACTTAATTGAGTCACTCAGTAAATGCAATCAAATTAGTGATTACTCAGTTATTTCTGATTTAAATACTGTCAGCTTAGAATGAGACACCCAAGTCTTCTCTTCTTTAAGATTCCCCCAACCTTTCTACAGTTCCTGGGTATGGGGAGGGGGAAGATCTAGGGCTCCTGTCAAATTTCAGCAAGTATCAGAATCATCAGGAGGGCTTGTTAATTAAAGATCACTGATATCAGCACCAGTTTCAGATTCAGCAGGTCTGGGGTGGGAGGCCCAAGAATTTGCATTTCTAACAAGTTCCCCAGTGATGCTGTCTTAGGGATCACACTTTGAAAGCTAATGCCATGTTAGAGCTCTTCTGGGCTTCCCTCATAGCTCAGTCAGTAAAGAATCTGCCTGCAATGCAAGAGACCCGGGTTCGATTCTTTCCTGGGTCGGGAAGATCCCCTGGAGAAGGAAATGGCAACCCACTCCAGTATTCTTACCTGGAGAATCCCATGGACAGAGGAGCCTGGCGGGCTACAGTCCATGGGGTCGCCAAGAGTAGGACACAACTTAGCGATTAAACTACTACTACGATTAGAGCTCTTCTAGGTGACTTTGAAGTGAAGTGAAGTCGCTCGGTCGTGTCCAGTGCCTCATTAGTTTTCTTTCACTGTCTGAACTGTCTTCCTTGAGCTTTTGATCACTCCCTATGGCTAGAAAATAACTGCTAGTGAGGGTGGAATGAATGCTTTACCTGTCTATACTTGGCAACACTTGGGGCTGTAGAAGTACTTCAACTAATCTCAGAATTATCGTCCTGTTACATCCCTGGTGGCTCAGCTGGTAAAGAATCCGCCTGTAATGCGTGAGACTGGGTTCAATCCCTGAGTTGGGAAGATCCACTGGAGAAGGGAAAGGCTACCCACTCCAGTATTCTGGCCTAGAGAATTCCATTGACTGTATAGTCCATGGGGTCGCAAAGAGTTGGACATGAGTGAGCAACCTTCACTTTCACTTAACTTTCACTACATCCATAGTATCATCCCCTCAGCATTTACATGTAGCTCCCCTTGGATGCATCCTGTAGCTTGTTAAGTAGTAAAGAAGAATGATTTGAGCAGTAGTCCAGAAACTTCTAAATCAGGCTTTGCACCTTAATAGCCACGTAACCTTGGTCAGGGCTTCCCTGGTGGCTTAATGGTAAAGAATCTGCTGCAATGCAGGAGACACAGGTTAGATCCCTGGGTCAGGAAGATGACCTAGAAAAGGAAATGGCAACCCATTCCAGTATTCTTGCCTAGAGAATCCCATGAACAGAGGGGCCTGGTGGGCTACAGTCCATAGCGTCGAAGAGTCGGACACAACTTAGCAACCAAACAACAAACACAACGTTGGACAAATTCTTTACATTTACCATCTCTCAGTTTCTAATCTATAGAATAAAACTGGTATCTCCCCTGTCATGGCAATCTCACAGAAGATTTATAGGACTCAAAGGTAATGTCTGAGAATATGCTTTGAAAATAATTAATGGTTACATTTAAGGTAAAATATCTGTTACTATGCATATAACTTCCCATCAGCCTATATAGTTACCTTTACAAAAGCTGGATAGTCATCCCTCCGTATCCATAAGGAATTGGTACCAGGACCCTTCTCCCCATACCAAAATCTGCAGATGCCCAGGTCCCTTATAAAATGTTTCAGTCCACCCTCATATCCATGGGCTCTTCAATTGTGCATTCAATCAACCATGAATAGAAATTCTTTCCAACTCCACATTTAATGACATTAATTTGGTAGCTTTAAAATCAGCAAATGCTACAAATCAGGACTTGTGTGTCACTGGGTTGTTTATTTTCAGAGAGCCAGTTCTTAAATGGGCTTCCCTGGTAGCTCAGATGGTAAAGAATCTACCTGCAATACAGGAGACCCGGGTTCGATTTCATTTATCCACATATCGCTGCTTGCAGGACAAACTGAGATTTGATAGTTGTATTTCCAGTGTTAGTTTTTGATAAGGTGATAAAAATATACTTTTCTCTCCTTTATACCACACAAAATTTTATCATCTAAACAAGACATATTAAAATAGATACAAATATGGCATGTTACCAAATTCTCTACCTTCAGCAGTAATTTTCAACCTAAAGTGGGATAAGAATCATCTAGGAGGCCTTGATTAAAATGCAAATTTCAGGGTCCTACCCCTAAGAATCTGAACAAGAGTCTGAGGAAGGATCTTAAAGGGGCATTTTTACAAGCTCTGGAGGTATCCCAAACTGGTTGGTGGTCTTAAGGTGACATGTGGAGCTGATAATGAAACATAAAACCCATAATTTGGCTTTTAAGTCCTTTACCAACTGATCACAAAATCCCTTCTCCCCATCTCCAACTGCTCTGCAGTGTATACCTGTCCTGAATTGAAAAGATACCATCACTCAACTGCAACAGAATCCTTGGAATTTTATTTACTTATTTGCCAAGTTTCCTACAGTATGGCTTGAGAGCTTGCTAATGTGGACCCTGGGTTGAGAAGATAAAATAGGTTTCATAGCCTTTAAGCTAGCAAACTTAGTAACTGTTTCAAGGGCACATGCTGGCAATGAGTCAAAAACAAGTGAAATCTTGCAAAAAGTGGCAAGAAAAGGGGATCAAGAGAGAAGGAGGAAAGTCTATGTATGCATTTCCCCACAGAATACAGAATAACGCTGATCATTTTTGTTGAAGCAATTTTACTTTAGTCACAGAAGTCTTACTATATAAAAATAACTTGTTTTATAAATGAACTGTCAAACCCTTGGAGAAGCCAACCATGAACAATTTGTTATTGGTTATATTTCCATTATTGTCACCATTTAATCCATAGTTTAGTGATTAATGGTTTTCTAAGAAAACTTGTTTGAAGTATAAAGAATGAAATCTGTTATTGGAGGAAGACCCAACAAGATTCATTTGTCTCGGTGGCTCATCAGTACTGAAACCGACATCACACAATTAATGGTCCAAGAGATGAAACAGGACTCCTGTTCTGTCATGTCTTCTCTATTTAAGTCTTCAAAAATGAAAAATAATGAGAAAATGAGTAAAACAAATTGCTTGACATGCCAAGAAGCAAAATAACCCTATTAAAATAATTAGAATTTCATCTCAAATTATTAGACACTGCTGTTTCATTGGAGAAAAATCCAAGTCTGGGGTGATGCCCTGATAAATGTGAGTATAATTTATGGCACTGCCATTCGAAATGTTTGAAACGGGGTACTTTCTGAAGCTTGATAAGCCTCTAGATATGCTTCTCTTAGAATTAAAAGGCTGCTTTGGGGAAACTATCTCAAAAGTTTTATATCAGAATGGTTTGTTTCTTTAGTTTAACTAAGTTTCCTACATATCTGAAAGAATACGCAACTCAAAAGTGAATATATGTTATGAGTCTAATGCTCATAGATTCATAGAAATTATGTTTACAAACATACCAGATTGGAAAAGGCAACAGAAAATGATAATAATAATTTATTTGTTTAGGAATAGAAGATTGGGCATTAAATTTCCCACTGCACAATACAAATTAAGCATGCTGATAATAATTCAACTTAGCTCTACAGCATGTGACCAATCTGCATCCCTGAACAGTCAGTAAATAAAACATTATTTTAATCCAATCTGACTTCATGCTTTAAACTATTTTTGAGCACCAACTATGAGAAAGGCACTTTGCTAACATCATGAGGAACAGAGAGTCAAGGATTCATTTGAATCCATGACATCAGGCAACTTGAAATCTAGTGGAGAATAAGCACATGAAAAGAAATAGCTATGACAAAAAAGTAAAATATGAAGTGCCTTGGAAAGCATTAGGGAGGAAATGATTAGTTCCAAATAGTGGAATGGATGAAGATTTTACACAGAAGATGGCAAAAGAAAGAAGTCCATAATTTTCCTGAGATGTGGAGCCTTGTAACAGTGGTTGAAAGGTGCATCTCAGAAAGTATTGGGAACTATAGCAACAAAGGGAGAAAAATGAGGAGAGGCTTAAATCATAGCATGCAATGATTATACTGCAACCCTGGGCTTTTGGTTGCCGATCCTCTAGCATGTGCTTGGCACAGAGCAAGCCCTGGACATATTCGGTGGACAGGCAGTCAAGCCCAATAGTTATCAAGGAGGAGGACTACTACTGCTAGTACAGCCATGAAAGTGTGAGAGTCTACCTAGATGATAACTAGTGTCGCCAATGTGAAAGTGCAGGCTATGTCTCATTTTATATGTGCTTAAATGTCATGCCTCATAATTATGATGATCAAGCAACACAAAGCACGAATGTACTCATTTTAACTTCAGTGGAAATTAACTTGCTCTCATTCTGCTATTACAAAACTGTTACCTAATATATCAGTGTGCATTTTCCACATGTTCATATATGATTTTACATGTTTTCATCAGTTTTAACAAGGAAATACAAATATATTTTCTTTGATACCAAAAGGATAAGAAAAGCTTAGAGAACATTACTCTTAAATCAAATAGTACTTCAATTAACATATACAAGTAATATTTCTTTCTTTTTTTTTTTTTTTTGGCTGCACCACACAGCTTGTGGGATCCCTAATTCCCTGACCAGCTGACCAGGGATCAAACCCTGGGTCCTTGGCAGTGAAAGCATGGAATCCTAACCGCTGGGCTGCCATGAATTCCCTACAAGTAGTATTTCGAGTAACGAACACCCCTGGAAGATGATACCTAAGTCAAAACCAAAGTGGTGAAAAATATTGTATCTATTTCATTCTACACCCTGGGCTGCAACTCATATAAAGCCTCTGGCTCTTCACATACCAAAAATCACTACTCTTACCATTCTGTTTTAACCAGTACCCATTCACATTGAAATTAACTCTAAATATTTTTATTTTTAGAGCTCTCTATTGGAAATAATTTTTTTCCTAAATAAGAAAAGGCATTTTCTCGCTTTAAAGGACACCTGAGTACTTCTCTCTATTAAGCCTACTTAGCTGGTTCTTGTGTGCGAGCTAAGTTGCTTCAGTTATGTCTGACTCTTTGCAACCCCATAAACTGCAGCCCACCAGGCTCCTCTGTCCATGGGATTCTCCAGGCAAGAATACTGGAGTGGATTGCCATGCCTTCCCTCGGGGGATTTCCTGATCCAGAGATAGAACCCACATCTCCTGTGTCTTCTGCACTGGCAGGCAGGTTCTTTACCACTAGTGCCACCTGGGAAGCTGATTCTTAGGTTATCCTAAACACCAGCCCATAAGGTGTCTATTCCTGTATTGGGCATAGCCCCATGTGAGGGGATACAGCTTGATCATCATAAAACAGGGAGGAATTCAGACGCCACTTGCCTATGACCCAGTGGATCTGTGTACTGAAAAAACTTGCACAACTGAACATAGTGGCCCTTCCCCTTGAAGGACAATTCAGTTTAATCCTTGTGATATGACTTGGGGAGGAAGGTCTACAGCGCAGTCTCTATAACTGGTGCCTTGCTCTCCTGAGATCCTGGCTAAGGCTATACAAGAAACTTTAGGGAATAGAGAACATATATTACATATGAAGGGAACCTGTATCATCCCAGCAAAGGGCTGTCTGCCAGCAAGTCCCTTCCTCTAAGCTTGTCCCCAGTGGATTGGCCTCCTCCATGTATAAACCAAGCCCCAATCTTCACCTCCTTGAATCTTCACAGCTTAAGCTTTTACTTAAAATTAAGATATTTCTATTGCTATTTAAAATTGCCGATGTGTACTCTTACTTATTTGAAATGCATCCTCTGCTTCCCAGATTATTTCTGCCTGAGATTATGAAGTCTCTAATAAACAATTATAGTACTAGAAAACATTAATTTAATTAATAGAGCTATTACTGCAGCCAGTAAATAATGTTGATGATGACAGGCTTTTTCTTTTCTTTTTTTTTTTTTACTTTTTTTCTTTACTACTTTTTTTTTTCCTTTTAAACTTTTATTTTATATTGGAGTATAGCCGATTAACAATGTTGTGATAGTTTCAGGTAGACAGCAAAGGGACTCAGCCATACATATACATGTATACATTCTCCTCCAAATTCCCCTCCCATCTAGGCTGCCACATAACACTGAGTAGAGTTTCCTGTGCCATACATTAGGACCTTGTTGGTTATCCATTTTAAATATAGCAATGTGTACATGCTGAGCCCAAACTCCCTACCTAGATGATGACAGACTTTTTAAATCAAGTTTTAAAATCACTTTTTAAAATGTTATTTATTTATGCTTTTCACCTACTTCCAAGAGGATTTGAGATGGCTTCTAGCACAAAAGATCAAAACCCATTAATACTGAATATAAAACCAAAGTCAAATAATAAAGAAGAAATGACATCAGAAAACCCAGAGAGAAGAACTCCCTTTGAGTATAAAGCTGAACTCTTATTCAAAAGAACTTCACAGATCATATAGGATAACAAAACCTGTTCTGATGCTGTGATCAAAGAGGAATTTATCATATGAACCTTTCTGTATAATTGACCAGGCAACATAATGAGTAAGGACCTTAACAGCAGCTTTCACAAACCACTCAAAGGCATCTTGCACGATCAGGTTTTCATGCGTTGTGAGACACGTGCAGCTGCCCAACACAGCACCTCGACTTTAGAAGAGCCCCAAACTTGGTTTACACTCTGTTCTGTCATCTCAAAATTCTTAAATATTTTTTAGTAAGGGTTCCCACATTCATTTCATACTGGGCACAGCAAACCACATGACCAGTCCTGTCACCTTTCATACAGCTAATTGTTATGCCAGCCCCTAAAGGATATTTCTCCTTTGGCAATATAAAGTACAGTATTTTCAGAATTCATCCAAATTTTTATTATAAAAAATAATTCACCATGGATATATAACATCCCCCCACCAAACCCACCAATCTTAAATCCTGTAAATACTAAACGTAAGCAATAGCATTCTTTTATTTTCAAAAAGGAAGAAAAGTCATTATTTTTCTCCCTTCATATATTTAAGTTCAAGACATCTTTCATCAGAAATAACATATTTATCATAATGTTTTAGATATAGTTAGATGTCTTAGCAATAAAATCTGTAAACAGGCTTCTGATTTAAAATCAGTTGCCCAGCTAGATGAAATGCAGCTTCATCAAACTGAAGAATTCAATCTCTGGATTACGCCTTCCATGTTTTCCCCTTGAACTGATTGTTTTAAGAGATAAATTTTTAAATGTATTTGAAGAGAAGTAAAATATCCTCAGAGGCCATTTTGTACCTTATTCTGCCTTCAAATCTGTTATAATTACTCCTTCCTACCAGAGGGACAGACTCCTACTTTGTTCTTTATACATTTTTGCACATAACTGAAAGATATCTTTCCCATATATAACACATCAGATAAAACAGAACTTGGCAGTTGCTGTCCATATGATTGATGAAAACTGTTTCCGCATTAGACGCCCCTATTAGCACATCAAGTACACCACCAGAGCTGTTGTTCAAAGGTGCCTGAAGCTACCATGATCCCGGCATCCTTCCCTCCTAGCTTAACCAACTACAATCTTCCAAACTCAGTACTATGTACAAGAGATATATCACTGGGAAAGACATCTCAGCCTGCCTGTGGCTTAGAATCTCATGGGAAACAGAGAAAAATAAGTGTATAATTACTACACTGTGTATATGTGACATAGTAGAATTACAAAGGAAGGAATCAGAGGTTATTATTAATGTGATATTACTAAATATGTGATATTATTAACTTATTCTAAAATATTTAGCTTTATTAACAACTCAGAGTTTAACTGAACAGGTGAAGTTTTACTATCAATTCAGAACTGAACTTAATATGTGTGAAGCTAGAGGTTAAATCACTGTGAATTAATGAAGCTTAAGTGCAGGGCCCTTTACTTGCATATAGGTGCCTTCCAAGACTTTTTCACTAATTTTTTATTTGTAATTTTGTATCCTTTTCTTAAAGAGGGCCCCCAAACTGTATAAAAGCCATAATCCACAAAGCCTTGTGTCCTCCTCTGCATGGGTCATACTGACTTTTGACCTCCCCACAGTGTCCCTTCAGAATGACAGGCTCACCTGGCTGTAAGCTGAAAGCTAATGGTAGTTCCACTTTACTACCTCATGGACTCATAAAGATAATAGGACTAGTTCAGAAGGCTGCAAACATTTTCCTGTTCAGCTAAATTTTCTCAGACTAAACCCTCTTCTTGAGCTTGAAGTCACAGTGCTAATTCCAGCCTTTCTCCTACTGAAAGCATAAAAATAAGAGCAGGAGGGCTTATGCATTTTCATGTTGATCCTAGAACCAAAGAGAGAGAAAGCGTAAAAGGAGAAAAGGTGTGCAGGGAAAGAAAAAGTCATTAGACTGCAGCTCCTTTCTTGAATTTTTCACTTCTTGGTCCCATCCCACAGTCTGCTTGAGCTTTCAAGGCAACCTCCTCAGAGGGAAGGAAATATAATTTGCCTATTTTTCTCTAGAAATATTTCCCTCTAATGTCACAGGTTTTCTTTATAACAATGACAGAGAACAAAGGGATTGCCTTATGGGTGAAACTGTGTTTTACAGGATGTGGTATTATAAAATGCTTTTTAATCAAAGGAGTACATACTGATGACAAAAATTGTTTTAATCCTCATTTTCAGTAAACTCATCTGTTTTATTTACTGATAAAGTTAGCTATAAATAACAATGAGGTTATTTGTAAGCATAATTTTTCTTTATTAAAAAACACTTGGCAACAATAAAAATAATGAAAATTAGAATAGGAATAGTAAATTCTTAGAGCATTCAGCAACCACTTTTATTTTATGAAAGTGCCTGGAACTAAAAGTTTAAAGGTGTCTGCAATTCTTTTGACATCAAACATTAATATTTCCACCAGGTAAAGCACAGTGATTGGAACTGCAGGCTACAGAAATTCAATTCACAAGATGTCATGTCCAGCAAAATTTATTTTGCTTTATTCTGTACAGACACACAAATCTTTTGATCATATATAGACTAAAGAAGACTGCTATGAGACTTAAATATAATTATTATAACAAAAGGGGAGATAAATTTTTTAAAGGTATAAAACAATGGTTTAGAAAAAGCCACACTCAAAGCGTACAATTCATCTGGTAACTACTAACAGGTCATACTGTTCCAAATCAAGAACACAAATTTCCGAAAGTACTAGGGAAAAATATTATTTGGAAGCTTTTATGACATGATACAAAAGCTGTAAAGATAATAAAATGATAATATTCTCACAGAGGAAAAATGACAACAGTCAGCAGGCTGCACTGTTAGCTGATGCTGAGGCACCTTCAGCCAGGTAGCATTAAGATTATCTTTCTCATTTAAATTTGAAAGTTTCATCAGATATAGTTCTAGGCTCTTTATCTGTACCTAAGAGGAATGCTAATAATAAATTATTATCTTTTAAAATAGAGCAGCCTTTAAATAGCTGTATTTTTGTAGCATTTAAGAGAAACTGGCTGGACTACACATTTCAGGTAATCTATGCACTTTTACCAAGTTCAGTTTCAATGGAAATGTGCTTTCTCAAAACCAAACTTAACTTTCCTTTGTTCTCCCATAAATCAGAACTCTTACAAAACATCAACAGCACCTTGTAGTAAACAGTGGCAGTAAACAGCAAAACGGCACGTGTTCCGTCAAAAACTATCTTAAGTTTCATTCAATTAACTGGATTTTAAAGAAAACAAAAGATTCAAAAGTATTAACATTAGAACGTTTCTATCAGAAGATGAGAAGTCTAATTAAATTCATGGCTATACTAGCTTGACATAAATTCACAAATCAATATTTCAAATATAGCATTCAAAACAAATTTCTACGTATGCAGCCCACTAACTGTCTCTCCTCTCTACTTAAATGACTTGCCCTTCAAACGCAAAATGTACAAAATTATCCTGATCTCCTGCACATCTCCTGCCACGAACCTCCTTTCCTTGTATGTCACTAATAGGTCTCTTTCCTTCCACCTTTACTTCCCTTCAAGCCAGAATGAACTTCCCTTTAAACACCACCTGAATTATGTTTGCTCTATTTGAAACTCTCCAAATGTTTCCAGTTGCCCTTTATTCACCTGTATTTGGCTCACAATGAACTTTGAGGTTTGGGCAGAGCTTACACACCCATTCCATTCCTTGTCCCACAGTTTAGGCTGTGACCAGCCAAGCTAAATCGCATTGAATTCCATAGATGTATCTAGATATCTCTCATCTTGTCCAAAAAATCTTTCCGAATACAACCCCTTATTCCTTCAGCTTAAATCTCACTTGCACTGAGGTACCAGACTAGTTTAGGTTCCCACAATAGTCCATACTTCCTTTCTCAACAACCCTAACTTATCAAACATTATTACTGTTCTTTTGTTGGGAAGAGAGGCAGAAATGCTTCTTCTTCACTCCTGAAGTTTCTCTCACAGGGAAGGAGCATTACTGGAGGGGAACACTACAACTCTTCCCTCATAGAAAGAGGAAAGACTGAGCTGGTGAATTTTAAAAGGGCAGCACAGAGTCTCTCTCCTTTTGCTTCCCAGGAGCCATTTTACCCACAGGGAACATGTGCTTTGCTTCTCAATGCTATGAGTCTTACAGGGGCCAGGGGCTTCTCTTTGTAGACAAGTTTGCTGTTGCTCACCCCTAGAGAAACACTATGAGTAAACCTCCTAATGTTAGAAAGCCCACTTCTCCTGAACACTCTTAACACCAGCTGTCTCAGTATAAAGGAAATATTTTTGTTTCTCATCCTCTAGACTCTATTCTTTCATTTCTCATTTTATTTAGAAATCAGGCAGGGACAATGAGTCATTTTTACTGGGAACACTCAAGCTCCCCAAATTATAATTAATTATGTGCTATCTTTGGTGATAGTCTACACATTCTAGAAAGACAAGGATTATATGTCTGGTCTTCTGTTATACTCCTTGCAATCCAGCAAGTGCCTGGTCAATAGTAGGTGCTGCATAAATTGTTGTTTATTGAATAAAGAAATAAACAGATGCCATCTTTCCAAATTATCCACTATTCTGGCACTGCTATTACCACCAATTAAGTTGTAGCTACTCTTAATACACTTTTTACTTCCAAACCCTATCCAACTTTTTCTAATAAATTTTCAACTCTTGACATCAAGTTGATATACTTTCAAAATTCCTAATAATAGCACTCTATTTAAAATAACCCACAAATTGGAAGCCAATGAGCTAGCACATTAAGAACTCACTAATTTGAAGATTTTCATTTTCATCCATTAGTTGACTGCAGAAAAAATCACACATTTAGAAAACAGTTCAAAGGGCAATTTCACCAATACTTCAACCTTAAACTTCTACATATTCTACATTTGCATTATCCAGGAACATACAATAAACCATAGAAATGTTAAGTACAGTTTAAGGAATGAAAAGAGGCAAGTTAGCTTTTTGGAAAGTAGAATAACATGCTAATGAATTACATTATGACTAAAGTTAAAAGAGATTAATCATTATATTGTGAGAGTTTCTGGAATTCTCAACTTTAAACTTTTTATTGAGCACAAGAACAGCTGTTTGTATTCTAGATATGTTTCCTAATTAATTTATAAAATTACTATTTTATCTTTAAGTCCTTCAACAAGACTGATACATTCCTGAGTATGACTTATTTAAAATCAGTGGACAGACTTTCCCTTTGATTAAACAAATCCAGACCTACTGTATAGTACAGGGAACTATATTCAATATCTTATAATAATCTATAATGGAAACTCTGAAAAGAACACACACACACATATATATATACATCTCCAGTTATACATATATATGTATAACTGAATCACTGTTGCACACCTGAAAATAACACATTGTAAATTAAGTATACTTCAATTTAAAAAACCAAACCTATAATTTTATGATGATTTCTAACAGGAAAATATAAATCATATAATAAAAATATCTGTCAGAAAATGTTTTTTCTTATAAAGTATGTGTTATTTTTAAGTGGAGAATGCCTGCATAAACTAATTTGTGGCAACTTCATTTTTATTCATTCAATTATATTTAAAAGTCCATGTATATGCATGAATATATAATTAAACATTCTTGTAAGATTTATCTCTATACTTGAAGAAAATATATACATGTATTCTCAAAATTTCAGAATTATGGTGTTACTGAGTAAAACATAGTAAAGGATTATATGTCAATATCTTTCTTTTGAAAAGGAAAAACATTCCACAAAGAATGGTAAATGAAGATCTAACTCATACAGGACAGGAACAAAATGTGCAATAAGCAGAAGTCTTTTGGGATGTATTTTTAAACAGGAGGTTTTGAAAACTCCAAATTTAGCTTCATAAAAAGAGGTAGTGCAAGTGTGAAGCATGTGGTCATTTTGGCATACACTGTGTATAACTTCTCTCTTTACCTATATAAGGATATAATAAAGCTGCAGAAATGTGCAAAGCAGAAATCCTCCAGTTCTGTTTATTCATTTTCAGTCAGGTAGTAAAACATCCTAATGTTCCATGAAGAAATCTTCAAAATGCAATACCAAAATAGCCTGCTAAAAAGAAATCAACAACTTCCTTTTTTAGATAGTAAGCATTTTAAAGGAAAGGACTGGTGGGGGATTTGTTTTTTAGTTTAGTTTAGTTGTTTTTTTTTTTTTTTAAGCCACTTATATCTCCAAGGATAAGTCAGTTTACTAAATTTTCATCATCTTTACTTTGTTCCATTTTTTTCATGCTGTCATGCCCCTTTCTTCCTCTTCTATCCCCTATAGCCTCCACTTCCTCTCATGTATTCTGTGGATGTCAGTGTGGACATCAAAGACCTTTATCTTTTTCCATTGCATTTCTTCTTCATTATCCTTTCTCCTTTTTCTGGCTCCCTCTGGCCTTCTTTCACTACTATAATTACTTTCCAGCCTCATATTTCTTTTTGAAATTGAATTTCTAAGACACTCTCCATTCACTTCTAATTCTACAGTCTTTGGTAATGCTCTGTAGAGAAAATGTAAACTAAGGCCTCCCTCCTCTTGGTTTTCTGAGACACCGCGGCAATGGAAAGAGCAACAAAGAATTTCTGCATGTGAATGGGTGTGATGTTACTGTGTTCCTCAATCTCAAGGGAATACAGAACTCTTTCAATAACCTATATATATGGCAAAAGCATGCAAAAATTGGGGAAAAAAGTAAAACCTGTTCACTTAGAACTAAAAATACTTGTTCTGACCATTTAAATGTGAAGTTCTGGCTACCTGAATAGGCCTACATGACTTACTGTTTGATTTTGAAGAATTTATGTCCCTGAAAAACACTGTAGTTTCAAATAAAATTATAAATGGATGGCCAGAACCCAAATCAACCAATAATCATGAGCATATGAATGACTCATACAAGCTACAAGAAAACTGGATTTTAACATGATACTACCGCATTAAATAGTCCTGGGCTATCAAGATACCAAAACTATTTCTCACTCTCTGACACTGAGTGTACAAAAAGAGGATATGAACTACTATAATAATCACAAAACGCAAATCAGATTAATAAACATTCATGATAAGTAACATGCACCCTTGTCCCAATGCTGCTGTTGTTTAGTCGCTCAGTGATGTCCAGCATTTTTGCAGCCCCATGGACTATAACCTGCCAGGCTTCTCTGTTCATGGGATTTCCCAAGCAAGAATACTGGAGTGGGTTGCGATTTCCTTTTCCAGAGGATCTTCTACAAGTCTCCTACATTGGCAGGCAGATTCTTTACCACTGAGCCACCAGGGAAGCCCTGTCACAATGATACACAATTATAAATTTGAAAGAGAACCAGCACAATCAAGATCTAACCCAGGAATACACTTAAAATGTCCAAAACGTAAATGAAGACAACTGTTCAACTTTGCTAAAAATGTTCATTAAAAGACATACTATTTTCATCAGCAGAATGATCAATATTGTAAAGATGTTGACTGTTCAATTAGAAGTACTGCAATTACAAACTATTTCTTTTATATTTTTCAGTTGGAGGATAATTGCTTTACTGATAAACTATTTTAAAAGGAGAATCTGCAAACTGAATTTAATGTACTGATTCTGGAAAAAAAGTGTATAAGAATAGTCAAGAAAAATTTTAAAGAGAAAAATAGAAATGGAGACTTTCCTTTTACATATGAAAATTACTTTAAACTATAGTAATTTAAACAGTATAATATTAGCAAGGAAATATTATTATTATTACAATAAAAAGTCTACAAACACATGTGTATATATATATATTACATATATATATAGAAGCTCCTTGGTGACTCAGATGGTAAAGATTCTGCCTGGAATGCAAGTTTGATCTTTGGATTGGGAAAATCTGGAGAAGAGAATGGCAACCCACTCCAGTATTCTTGCCTGGAGAATTCTATGGACAGAGGAGCCTGGGAGGCTACATACAGTGCAGGGGGTCACAAAGAGTTGGACACAACTGAGTGACTAACACTTTTACTTTAAACATGTATTTATTATAAGATGAAAATGAAATTAAATAAATTCTTACCTCACAGTGTTGAAAATATTAACTCCACTGTAATTATTTAAATTTTTATAAACAAAAAGTAGAAACAACAAGGGAACTTTTGTGGTTTGTTTCATTAATCTTGAGGTTTAGGGAGGCAATGCCTGCTTGTACTTGAATTGTGGCACTATCAGTCAAAACTCTATAATCTTGAATAAGTTAATAACCCAAGTTACCTACCCATCATCTATGAAAAGAAAATTAATAGATCCTATTCATAGAGTTGTTGTGAGGATTCAATGAGAATGTGTACATGAAATGCTTAGGTGCCCAATAAAGTTAGCTGTGATTTTTATTCTTAGCATGGAAACAAAATCCAGAAACCATAAACAAAAAGAATGACATACGTGTGTATGCCAAGTTTTAAAATATATTTCTGCAACAAATATCACAATAAAAGTAGAGGGAAAATGTATATAAACACAGTCAGCCCTCTATATCCATGGATGCAGATTTTGCAGATACAAAGGGCCCAGGGTACCAGGCCAATTTACATAAGGAACTTGAGCATTCCTGGATTTGAGTATCCATGGACTCCTGGAGCCAAGCCACTGTGGATACCAAGACACAATCATATTTACAGCACATGTCAGGATATACTAAAAGTCCTTTAAATCAATATGAAAAATAAGTATGTTAGGAAAGGTATGACATATGACATAAGTTATTCCCAAGGAGCTGCCCGTTGTCAAATTCAGACTTAAATTGAACAAAGTAGGGAAAACCACTAGACCATTCAGGTATGACCTAAATCAAACCCCTGACGATTATACAGTGGAAGTGACAAATAGAGTCAAGGGATTAGATCTGATAGACAAAGTGCCTGAAAACTATGGATGGAGGTTCCTGATACTATACAGGAGGCAGTGATCAAGACCATCCCCAAGCAACAGAAATGCAAAAAGGCAAAATGGTAGGCTGAGGAGGCATTACAAATAGCTGTGAAAAGAAGAGAAGCAAAAGGCAAAGGAGAAAAGGAAAGACATATCCATTTGAATGCACAGTTCCAAAGAATAGCAAAGAGAGATATGACAGCCTTTCTCAGTGATCAATGCAAAGAAGTAGAGGAAAACAATAGGATGGGAAAGCCCAGAGATCTCTTCAAGAAATTAGAGATACCAAGGGAACATTTAATGCAAAGATGGTCACAATAAAGGACAGAGATGGTATGGACCTAACAGAAGCAGAAGATATTAAAAACAGGTGACAAGAATACACATAAGAACTATACAAAAAGATCTTCACAACCCAGTTAATCACAACGGTGTGATCACCAACCAAGAGCCAGACAACATGGAAGGTGAACTCAAGTGGGCCTTAGGAAGCATCACTACAAAGAAAGCTAGTGGAGGTGACAGAATTCCACTTGAGCTATTTCAAATCCTAAAAGATCATGCTGTGAAAGTGCTCCACTCAATATGTCAGCAAATTTGGAAAACTCAGCAGTGGCCACAGGACTGGAAAAGGTCAGTTTTCATTCCAATCCCAAAGAAAGGCAATGCCAAAGAATGCTCTAACTACCACACAACTGCACTCATCTCACATGCTAGTAAAGTAATGCTCAAAATTCTCCAAGCCAGGCTTCAGCAATACATGAACCGTGAACTTCCAGGGGTTCAAGCTAAATTTAGAAAAAGCAGAGGAACCAGAAGTCAAATCGCCAATGTCCACTGGACCATCAAAAAAGCAAGAGAGTTCCAGAAAAATATCTATTTCTGCTTTATTGACTATGCCAAAGCCTTTGACTATGTGGACCACAACCAACTCTGGAATATCTTCAAGAGATGGGAATATCAGACCACCTGACCTTCCTCTTGAGAAACCCGTATGTAGGTCAGGAAGCAACAGTTAGAACTGGACATGGAACAACAGACTGGTTCCAAATAGGAAAGGGAGTACGTCAAGGCTATATATTGTCACCCTGCTTATTTAACTTATATGCAGAGTACATCATGAGAAACACTGGGCTGGAAGAAACACAAGCTGGAATCAAGATTGCCGGGAGAAATATTCATAACCTCAGATATGCAGATAACACCACCCTTACGGCAGAAAGTGAAGAAGAACTAAAGAGCCTCTTGATCAAAGTGAGAGAGGAGAGTGAAAAAGTTGGCTTAAAGCTCAACATTCAGAAAACTAAGATCATAGCATCTGGTCCCATCACTTCCCGGCAGATAGATGGGGAAACAGTGGAAACAGTGGCTATCTTTATTTTGGGGGGCTCCAAAATCACTGCAGATGGTGACTGCAGCCATGAAATTAAAAGACGCCTACTCCTTGGAAGAAAAGCTATGACCAAACTAGACAGCATATTCAAAAGCAGAGACATTACGTTGCCAACAAAGGTCCATCTAGTCACAGCTATGGTTTTTCCAGTAGTCATGTATGGATGGGAGAGCTGGACTATAAAGAAAGCTGAGCACCGAAGAATTGATGCTTTTGAACTGTGGTGTTGGAGAAGACTCTTGAGAGTCCCTAAAGGAAATCAATCCTGAATATTCACTGGAAAGACTGATGTTGAAGCTGAAACTCCAATTCTTTGGCCACATTATGCGAGGAGCTGACTCATTGGAAAAGACCCTGATGATGGGAAAGATTGAGGGCAGGAGGAGAAGGGGATGAGAGAGGTTGAGATGGCTGGATGGCATCACTGACTCAATGGATATAAGTCTGAGTAAACTCCGGGAGTTGGTGATGGACAGGGATTTCTGGTGTGCTGCAGTCCATGGGGTCGCAAAGAGTCAGACACGACTGAGTGACTGACCTGAACTGAACTGAAAAGAACTCTAAAGGCTTACAATGACAGTTTTTCAATTTCACTAGTAATCAAAGAATATATTTCTTTTTTCTTCTGTGATTAGCAAAAATTGATTATTCACACTATTATGAAAGAGTAAGTCAAAAAAACTTTCTCGTTTAATACTGATGAGAGAATAAATTGGTGAAACCTTTTAGAGGAGCAGTTTATGAAGGAATATGGAAATCTAAGTATACATTACCTTTCCCTTAACAATCCTTTTGGCATGAATTTAGCCTAGAGAAATAAACAAATGTGCAAAAACAGGTATTTCTTCACACTGTTGTTAAGACAGCAAAACAAATCAATAACCAAAGAGGTAAATATGTAATTCCTGAAGCAGAAAGTAGATCAATATTCAATAAGAAAAAGCAAATTAAAGAATAGTATATGTAGTGAGTGACAGTTGCTCAGTCATGCCTAACTCTTTGCAACCCCATGGAGTCTAGCCTGCGAGGCTTCTCTGTCCCTGGAATTCTCCACGCAAGATTACTGGAGTGATTGCCATTTCCTTCTTCAAGTATATGTAGTATGTATAATCAATTCTATTTAAAATATGTAGATAGCAATATAGGTTTATAATTTGCAAAGAAAAAGTTCTGAAAAAATATATATTAAAGTGTAATCAGTGGTCATCTCAGTAGGGTAAGAATTTAGAAAGATTTCACTTTTTAATTTATTCCATTCAGTTCAGTTCAGTTCAGTCACTCAGTCGTGTCCGACTCTTCGTGACCCCATGAATTGCAGCACGCCAGGACTCCCTGTCCATCACCAACTCCTGGAGTTCACTCGGATTCACGTCCATCAAGTCAGTGATGCCATCCAGCCATCTCATCCTCTGTCGTCCCCTTCTCCTCCTGCCCCCAATCCCTCCCAGCATCAGAGTCTTTTCCAATGAGTCAACTCCTCACATGAGGTGGCCAAAGTACTGGAGTTTCAGCTTTAGCATCATTCCTTCCAAAGAAATCCCAGGGCTGATCTCCTTCAGAATGGACTGGTTGGATCTCCTTGCAGTCCAAGGGACTCTCAAAAGTCTTCTCCAACACCACAGTTCAAAAGCATCAATTCTTCAGCACTCAGCCTTCTTCACAGTCCAACTCTCACATCCATACATGACCACTGGAAAAACCATAGCCTTGACTAGATGGACCTTAGTCGGCAAAGTAATGTCTCTGCTTTTCAATACGCTATCTAGGTTGGTCATAAATTTTCTTCCAAGGAGTAAGCATCTTTGAATTTCATGGCTGCAGTCACCATCTGCAGTGATTTTTGCAGTGCAAAAATAAAGTCTGACACTGTTTCTACTGTTTCTCCATCTATTTCCCATGAAGTGATGGGACCAGATGCCATCATCTTCATTTTCTGAATGTTGAGCTTTAAGCCAACTTTTTCACTCTCCTCTCTCACTTTCATCAAGAGGCTTTTTAGTTCCTCTTCACTTTCTGCCATAAGGGTGGTGTCATCTGCATATCTGAGGTTATTGATATTTCTCCCGGCAATCTTGACTCCAGCTTGTGTTTCTTCCAGTCCGGCGTTTCTCATGATGTACTCTGCATATAAGTTAAATAAGCAGGGTGACAATATACAGCCTTGACCTACTACTTTCCCAATTTGGAACCAGTCTGTTGTTCCATGTCCAGTTCTAACTGCTGCTTCCTGACCTGCATACAGATTTCTCAAGAAGCAGGTCAGATGGTCTGGTATTCTCATCTCTCTCAGAATTTTCCAGTTTATTATGATCCACACAGTCAAAGGCTTTGTTCCATTTAGTACTGCCTAAATACTTTCTAATGTTTAAGAATTGCTTTTATAATAATAAAAGTTGTACATTTCCATTTTGGAAAAAATAAAAGATTAAGAATTTCATATAATAATTACTCTCCTACTTACAGTTTCTCACATACCGCTAACAGTTACCTGCTTTTTAAAAATACTTTTTACTTAGGTTCAATAAGGTCCTTGTCAAGAATTAATATATACTTAAGTGTTAATTTCCTTTTTAAAAAGAACTGCAATTAAAAGAAACTCACAAGCATGTTTCTCAGTTCAGAGTTTAATACGCAAGTAATATCTCCATTAATATTTGAAACCAAGAATTATAACCCATAGCAGGAAGAGGATTTACAGAAATCTTAGTAACAAAAATATGTTCAATTTAATTCAACTTTTAAAATGTATTTTATACTTTCAAAATTAAGAAATTTCCTAAAGCTTACCTTTTCATCATAATTTTAAGGAGAATCATTTCTTATCATTAATAATAAATTAATCCATTTTTTTTTTCAGAAACTATAGTTATGTGGAAAATTCATGATTATAAAGTAGAAACAAAACTTGATTTTCTTTTTCAACAGTGATGAGCACTAGAATAATCTTCTTAAAATCAAATATTTTGCATTTTCCACAGTTTTCAACATTTTACTAAAGCAAGCTATTACTATATTTAAATATGAAAGGCCACCACCAAATTTAGTGAAAAATTTCACTTCCTCAGGAAACAGAGGAACAGCCCTATGACCAGATATTATACCCACAGTAAGAATTAAGTTGGAGTCCTCCAAGGGAGACTGACTTCCTTATCTCTATGTCATAAAAAATGAACAATATGGTTCTTAGTTTAGGGTTCATTTCTCTGCCAAAAGTTGTGCGTCTCCATATTCTCTTAGGAAGCATCATGTTAGAAAACAGAGCATTCCACACAAACACTCAACCAGATGTCTGATTCTGAGAAAGGTTACTGTACACCATCAGTGAAACAGGAATAATATTATGAGCTTTATAAGGATATTTGGAGACTAAATGGCATGCTGAGGCTAACATGCACAATACAACAGAGGGGCTTAAAAAAATACTACTTCCTTTCCAGCTTTCTGCAGTCAGGATAATTCGCAGATTGTGAAATACTACACTAATTATAAATGTATAATTATATAATTGTCAAAGCACACTTTTTATTGGCCTACTTGAAAAATAAAGTGCTTAAAAAGAAATACAGTCAACCAAAGGTAAGTAACCATTAACCAACAGTCTCACATTTTAATTTCCTTTTTTTCCCCCCTTTTAAACAATATATTCCTAAAGGAATAACAAGAAACACCATGGGAAACCTCTTGAGCAGAAGAGAAATAACGGTTCCAGTGTATAGAAACTGATCACTGCATCCCTGTATTGCTGAGCTTTCAGCATGCAACTTTGTATCTGGATTATGTCAAAGACACTGCATCACTTCTCCCCACGTCTGCCAAACCCTAGCAGCACTACTTCTTCTGTTACAGAAGCTTCAAGTGCTGATCTATGTCTGTTTAATCTCTTCTGTCTTATGATCAAGATTCTCAGTATTCTGATTACACCTTCTCTATCCATACTGAATCCCAAACACAGATTCTCTATTTAAGTTAGGTCAATGTACTCGTGGCAGAACATGACATGGATATCAGTTTCTGTGGGTGTCCAGGCCATCCTCACATTTAGGACACTTCTTCCTTACTCTTGTGCAAGTTCACCTATTCTTCAAATCCAGTCTGAGACCTCCCCTCCCCTCAGCAAAATCATGAATGTAGATATATTTATACCTTAGAGTTAGTGCCACAGAATTGATCATATATAGCAGTTTCATTTTTATGTTCATACTCATAGCCTTCAGTTTGCTTTGACTGGTATCGTCCTCAACTCAGAGTAGAGATCATGGCAACTATGATTCTATTTTGAATAGCTTAAAAAACTTTATAATAAGTATAACAACAGCAGAATTCTTCACTAGTACAAAAATAAACATTTCTCAATGCCCTCCTTCATCACACAAATTCTTGGTCAGAATTATGGCATAAATTTAATATTTACATACAAAACACTGAATTTTTCATTTTCGTTAGGTCTTGTGAAGATATTGCTTTCCAAGAATAATATATATTTCCGTATTTAGTCTTGTTGCTTCATACACATACCGTGTACTTGTGTGTGCCAGACACTATGTGTATATTATATAATTTTGAAAACAATGTAGCAAAGTAGGCATTTTTACTCCTTTTTCACTAGTAAGAAAACAGAGGCAGAAAGAGCCAAAACAACAAGGCAAGTGAGCAAGAGTTGAGTGTCAACTAAAGACCTTCAGATTCCAAGGTACCTCTGCGGTGCTCTACTCCCTCCTGTCTGCCAATGTGTTCTAATGGTGCCTAAGCCTCTTAAAGACATCTAAGTTTAAAATCAATTTTCATCAAGATATCAAATTAACATTTTTTGAGGTCCAGAAAACTGTTGAGCAAGATAATTTATTGGTACAACACTAGGAGCACCAGTGATATGAAAGTACTGGTCAGGAAATTTCAAGCACTAACACACATGGAAATACTGAAAGAGATTTTTCTTTTCTATCACACGGAAATACTGAAAGTGATTTTTTTTTTTTTCCCTGAGTGGGCAACTCTCAATCACGTGTTAACCCTGGATGAATGTTCTTCAACACTCACCAAATTTTGACAGACTGATGAAAACAACAAAAAAGCATCTCCACCCTTTTAAACCATTATTCTAGAAAATGTTCTAACAACAAAATATAAATTAGGGAAACTTTAGTAACCATCAAACTAATTGATGAGAACTTTAAAGGTGCTTCAGTTATCCAATTATTTTCCAACGTTTCCAGGTTCACTGAAAAACACTCTTATTGTGTAGCCCAAATGGAAAAATTCAATGATATATATTTTCAAAGAAAACAAAACAACATTTTTCAAAGAGAACTATTATATCCTTTAAAGTAATTATAAAGAAGATACAGCTTTAAAAATCAAGAAAAAATATGATATAGACTCAGGAATAAGACTTAAAATGATTCCCTTACCTTGTTAGTAATCCAAAATTAAAAATTACAACTGCAATTAGACACTATGCACCCTATCAGGTTATTATTTTTCAAATATAATACCTAGTATTGATAATGATACAAGAAGCCAGGTACTCTTCATTTTATCATTGGGAAAATAGATTTGGTACAAATTTCCAGAGAGTATTTTGGTAGTATGTGTAAAAAGTATTAAAACATTTATATGCCTTGACCGAGCAGTAACATTTCTAAGAGTTTATTTTAGGTAAATGGTAGATGTGTTCAAGGATTTACAGACAGAGACATTTAATAAACAATTTATAATAGTCATATACAAAAAAGGTAACTATAAAACAGCATTAGTAGATTGGTAAAAACTAAATCATGGCATGCCACACAATGAATGCTAAGCAAACATATGAAGATTCTATTTTAGAACACTATTTCATAACATGAAAAATGTTTATGATCTGTTGTTTTATGAAAAAAGATTATATGTCCTTATAAGGTTTTTTTTTAATGCTCAAGATCATATCTGCATTTGGGAAGGGGAAGAAAACCTAAAGGATCCACTATGTGTGGATGGTGGACGTAAGGTGACACTCTTTATTATTAAGTTTCAAGTGTAGCGCAGTTTAACAACTGCACACACTGCTGAGAGATCACAACCACAAGTCTAGTTTCCTTACATCATCACACAGTGGGCCCTCATTACTAATTTTGCCCACCCCCAACCCTCTGCTCCTCTGGTAACCACTAATCTGTTCCTGGTTTCTATGAGTTTGTTTTTGTTGTATTTTGCTTGTTTCTTCCTTTTGTTTTTTTAGATTCTATATATGAGTAAAGACACACAGTATTTGTCTTTCTCCTTCTGACTTATTTCACTTAGCTTAATTCCCTCAGGGTCCATTCATATTGTACAAATGACAGGGTTTCATTCTTTTTTATAACTTAGTAGTATTCTTCTGTGTGTCTATCTGTGTGTGTGTGTGTGTGTGTGTGTGTGTGTGTGTGTGTGTGTACCACATCTTCTTTATCCATATATCCATTGAGGCACTTAGGTTGTTTCCATATCTTGTCTATTCTAGATAATGCTGCAATGAATACAGGTGAATAGCTCTTTTCTAATTAGCACTTTTGCATTTTTGAATAAATACCCAGAAGGAGTAGCTGGCTCATATGGTAGTTCTAATCTTCATTATTTTTAAATTTAAATTTATTTATTTTAATTGGAAGCTAATTACTTTACAATATTGCATTGGTTTTGCTATACATCAACATGAATCCACCACGGGTGTACACGTGTTCCCAAACCTGAACCTCCCTTCTACCTCCCTCCCCATACCATCCCTCTGGGTCATCCCCATGCACCAGCCCCAAGCATCCTGTATTCTGCATTGAACCTAGACTAGGGATTCATTTCATATATGATATTGTACATGTTTCAATTCCATTCTCCCAAATCATCCCACCCTCTCCCTCTCCCACAGAGTCCAAAAGACTGTTCTATACATCTGTGTCTCTTTTGCTGTCTCACATACAGGTTTATTGTTACCATCTTTCTAAATTCCATACATATGCGTTAGTATACTGTATTGGTGTTTTTCTTTCAGGCTTACTTCACTCTGTATAATCGACTCCAGTTTCATCCACCTCATTAGAACTGATTCAAATGTATTCTTTTTAATGGCTGAATAATACTCCATTGTGTATACGTACCACAGCTTTCTTATCCATTCATCTGCTGATGGACATCTAGGTTGCTTCCATGTCCTGGCTATTTTAAACAGTGCTGCGATGAACACTGGGGTACACGTGTCTCTTTCAATTCTGGTTTTCTCGGTGCATATGCCCAGCAGTGGGATTGCTGGGTCATAAGGCAGTTCTATTTCTACTTTTTTAAGGAATCTCCACACTGTTCTCCTTAGTGGCTGTACTAGTTTGCATTTCCACCAACAGTGTAAGAGGGTTCCCTTTGCTCCACACCCTCTCCAGCATTTATTGCTTGTAGACTTTTGGATCGCAGCCATTCTGACTGGTGTGAAATGGTACCTCATTGTGGTTTTGATTTGCATTTCTCTGATAATGAGTGATGTTGAGCATCTTTTCATGTGTTTGTTAGTCATCTGTATGTCTTCTTTGGAGAAATGTCTATTTAGTTCTTTGGCCCATTTTTTGATTGGGTCGTTTATTTTTCTGGAATTGAGCTGCAGGAGTTGCTTGTATATTTTTGAGATTAGTTGTCTGTCAGTTGCTTCATTTGCTATTATTTTCTCCCATTCCGAAGGCTGTCTTTTCACCTGGTTATAGTTTCCTTTGTTGTGCAGAAGCTTTTAATTTTAATTAGGTCCCGTTTGTTTATTTTTGCTTTTATTTCTAGTAATCTTAATTTTTTGAGAAATATCCATACTGTTTTCTGTAATGGCTACACTAATTTACAGTCCCATCAACATTTTACAACAATTCCCTTTTCTCCACATCCTCTCTAACGTTTTTCATTCCATTTATTGTAAAGGAATTTATTTATTGAAAAGCCTGTCCTTTCTCTACTGTATGTTCTCTGCATCTTTGTCCTAGGTTAATTGTCCAGAGTATCCATATGTGTGTGGGTTAATTTCTAGGCTCTTAATTATATTCCACTGATCCATGTGTGTGTTTTTGTGCCAGTGCTGTATTATTTTTGATTACTACAGCTTTGTAGTATAATTTGAAATCAGGGAGCATGGTGCTGTGCTTAGTCACTCAGTCATGTCCAACTCTTTACAACCCCACGGACTACAACCCGCCAGGCTTCTCAGTCCATGGGGATTCTCTAGGCAAGAATACTGGAGTGGGTTGCCATGCCCTCCTCCAGGGTATCTTCCCAACCCAGGGATCAAACCCAGGTCTCCCCCATTGCAGGTGGATTCTTTATGGTCTGAGCCACTAGGGAAGTTTCAACTTTGTTTGTTCTCAAGATTGTTTTGGCTATTCAAGTTCTTTTGTGGTTCTATACAGATTATAGAATGACTTGTTCTAGTTGTGTTAAATATGCCACCAGCATTTTGATAGGGCCTGCGTTGAATCTGTAGATGGCTTTTGGTTAGTATGGACCGTTTAACATTAATTCTTCCAATTCATGAGCATGAAATATCATTCCACTTTTTTCTGTCTTCTTCAATTTCTTACACCAGTGCCAGAGTTTTCAATGTAAAGGTCTTTACCTTCTCTGTTAAATTTATTCCTTTGTATTTTCTTTTTTTTATGCAAATAAGATTGTCTTCTTAATTTCTTTCTGATAGTTTATTATGAATGTATAGAAATGCAATAGATTTCTATATACCAATTTTATTACCTGCAACTTTGTTAAATTCAATTATCAGTTCTAATAGTTTTTTGGTGGAGTCTTTAGGGTTTTATACATACAGTGTCATATTATTTGCAAATAAGGCAGTTTAATGTCTTCATTTCTGATTTAGATGTTTTTAATTTCTTTCCCTTACCTAATTGCTATGTCTAAAACTTTTAATACTATGTTGGATAAAAGTAGTAAGGGAAGGCATCCTTGTCTTGTTCCTGATCTTAGAGGAAAAGCTTTCAGCTTTTCACCATTGAGTATAATGTCAGCTGTGAGTTATCATATACACCCTTTGTTATCCTGAGGTACATTCTCTCCATACTTTGTTGAGAGTTTTTAATCATAAATGGATGTTGAATCTTGCCAAATACTTTTTATGCATCTATTGAATGATCATATGATTTTTACCCTTCATTCTCTTAATGCAATATATCACAATTGATTTGCAGATCTGAACAATCTTTGCATCCATTGATTAAATCCTACTTGATCATGACATACAATCATTTTTCATATTCTTGGGTTTGACTTAATATTTTGTTGAGGATTTTTGCAACAATTTTCTTCAGGGGTATTGGCCTGTAATTTTCTTTTTTTGCAATGTTCTTGTCTGGTTCTGGTATCAGCGTAATGCTGGCTTTGTAAAATGCATTTGGAAGATTTCCTTCCTCTTCAAATTTTTGGAAGAGTTTGAGAAAAGATAATAAATCTTCTTTGAATGTTTTGTAGCATTTGCCAGTAAAACCATCTGGTCATGGGTTTTTGTTTGTTGGCTCTTATTTTTTATATATTCAGCCACTTTATCTTTTTTGATTGGTGAATTTAAACAATTGTCATTTAAATTCATTATTGATAGGTATATACTTATTGCCATTTTGTTCACAGTTTTCTGGCTATTTTGTGGTTCCTCTCTGTTCCTTTCTTCTCTTTCTTCCTTTGCATTTTGGTGGTTTTCTTCAATGTTATGTTTAGATTCCTTTCTCATTTTCTTCTGTGCATTTATCAGAACTTTTTAGCTTGTTGCTGTGAGCTTCACATATGATATCCTTTGTCTTATTCTTTTGGCTGGAACATATTACTCTGTCTCATCATTCTGCCTTATTCTCTATGTTTATGTCTATGTATTAGGTAGTCAGCTACCCCTCCCAATGTTGAAGGAATGGTTTATGTAGATGTCCCACGGAGCTCAAAAGCTCAATCTTACTTGGCCACCAGAGCCAGGCATTCAAGGGCTGTCCCCTATATGGACTATGTGAGCCCTCCTGTTATGGTGAGGCATGACTGCTGCCAGACTCTCGTCGGTGAAGCTGGCCCCCAGAAATAACTGCAGAGTCCAGTCATGGTGACTATTGAGTGCCAGTACTGGGGGCTGGCCCCTAAATGGCTGTGGGGCTTGTCTGAGGCTGCTGCCAGGTACCAGTGGATGGGTTTAAGGCCTTGCTGGCCCTGCAAAGGCACAGGGATGAGCAGGGTTCTTAGTAAGGTGTGCCTACTGGCATTACCAGGTTAAAGAGAGAATTCCAAAATGGTGCCTGCCAGTGCTGGTATTGGCAAGATAGCTTAAGATCACAAAAATGGCTCCCACCAGTGTCTCAGACCTCAAAGAACATGCAAACTGGCTCCTGTATCTCCAGTAGACAATTCAGGATTAGTGAGTCCTCTTTACCAAAAGCCCACGCACTTATCAATCTGATGTTTTTGTGGTTTTCAGGCTTAATGAGTCTGCATTTTGAGCCTTTTAAGAATAGATGTTCTGTTCTCTGTAGTTGTAGTTTTCTGGAGATATCCTCTGTTGGTTTTCAAAGTCAGATATTCTGGGGGCTCATCTCTGCTCCAGGACCTATGAAACAGGGTGCATGATGTGGAGCTCAAACTCCTCAATGTGCAGGCAAAATGTATCTTCATGATCCTTCCTGACTGTGGATTACTATAGCTAGGATGTGTTTTTTCCATGACCAGTCCTATCAGTTTCTTTTACCTGTCTCAATGCTGTCCTTTTATCCTTTGTTGTGGAGACTCTATGTTCATCCAGTTTTCAAAGAGAATTTTTCCATATGCAGTTGTAGATGTGTTGTGTCCATGGGAGCAGTTGAGTTCAGGATTCTCCTACATCACCGTCTATGATTGCAGTTTCTCTAAAGAGTTCCATAAGGTAATTTAATATCCTTAGGTATGTGTGGTAACTAATTTTCAAGGTGACCCAAAGCTCTCCTCTTTCTGGCATTTACTTTTGTGTATCATAACCTCCCACACTGTATCAAAGTTTGGTAAGTGTGATCAACAGAATACAGAAGAAGGGATAATACATCACTCCTCAGTGTAGTACATTAAAGATGCTCTCTGTCTCACATTCTACCTCACTCTCTTGGATCACTCACTCTGGAGGAAGAAAGCAGCCCTGTGATGAGGCCCACATGGCAAGGATCTAAGACTTTCTGCTAAGAGCCAGTGAGGAACTAAGTCTTCCAACAAATAACTATGAGTGGACTGCATTGGAAAATAGGTCTTCCAACTCTGCTGAGGCCTTCAGATGACCCCAGCCAATGGCTTAAATGCAACTTAATGAGACACAGAGCCAGAAGAGCCTAACAAAGCCACTCCCAGAATCCTAACTTTCAGAAACTGTATAGGAAAATAAATGTTTGGTTTTTTAAGTTATTAATTTTAGGGCAATTTGTTACACAGCCATGACAACTTACAAAGTATCTTTCTCTGTATATTCCAAGTTTCTATGGATAATACATACTGCTTTTAAAATTATAGAGAGAAAAAAATATTATTTTAAAACACTAAACATTGCTTGTCACTATAATCCTGATGCAGACATTTAAAATTAAATCTGCTGTCAATTTTTCAAGCTAAATTCTTCCAAAGGATTCTAACACAGGCAACATACGTATGCTAGTCAAGGACCAGAGAGGTCCTATGTCGGCAATAAAATAAATTCTTCATTTAAATTAGAAAACCCATAAGGTGCCTGGAATGGCCATCTGCAAATAAAGAATAAAAATAAAGACTTCCCTGGTGGTGCAGTGGATAAGCATCTGCCTGCTAATGCTGGGGACATGGGTTTGATTCCTGGTCTGGGAAAATTCCACATGCCACAAAGCAACTAAAGCCTGTGTGCCACAACCACTGAGCCCATGCTTTAGGGCCCATGAGCCACAACTACCAAACCCAGGTGCCACAATTATGAAGCCCCTGTGCCTAAAACCTGTGCTCTACAACAAGGCAAGTCACCTCAATGAGGATGCACCACAATGAAGAGAAGACCCTATTTGCCACAACTAGAGAAAGCCCATGTGCTTCAATAAAGATCCAGAACAACCAATAAGAAAGAAAATTAACTAAATATTCAATGCATATATTCAAATAGTCTTTTTTTAAAAGAGATTAAACTATATCTAATGAAAGCAGGAAGAAAGAGCTACTAAAGATAACAATAATTACTAATTTTTTAAAACAGTAAAACATGTATTTACTAGTAAATAAAGTCAAAGGTCCCATCACTTCATGGGAAATAGATGGGGAAACAGTGGAAACAGTGTCAGACTTTATTTTTGGGGGGCTCCAAAATCACTGCAGATGGTGATTGCAGCCATGAAATTAAAAGATGCTTACTCCTTGGAAGAAAAGTTATGACCAATCTAGATAGCATATTCAAAAGCATAGACATTACTTTGCCAACTAAGGTCCATCTAGTCAAGGCTATGGTTTTCCCAGTGGTCATGTATGGATGTGAGAGTTGGACTGTGAAGAAGGCTGAGCACCGAAGAACTGATGCTTCTGAACTGTGGTGTTGGAGAAGACTCTTGAGAGTCCCTTGGACTGCAAGGAGATCCAACCAGTCCATTCAGAAGGAGATCAGCCCTGAGTGTTCTTTGTAAGGAATGATGCTAAAGCTGAAACTCCAGTACTTTGGCCACCTCATGCGAAGAGTTGACTCATTGGAAAAAACTGATGCTGGGAGGGATTGGGGGCAGGAGGAGAAGGGGACAACAGAGGATGAGATGGCTGGATGGCATCACTGACTCGATGGACGTGAGTCTGAGTGAACTCCGGGAGTTGGTGATGGATAGGGAGGCCTGGCGTGCTGCAATTCATGCAGTCGCAAAGAGTCGGACACGACTGAACTGAACTGAAAGCCAAAGGTATTTGGATAAGGAAAGAAGAAAAGAAAAGACAATCCTCCATATTTTAGAAAAAGACTAAAAAATAAAATGAGGAAATTAGAAATAGATAAAGTCACTAACACTGAAGAGACTTTAAAATTTTTTTAAATGCTATGTATAACTGGTTGGTAAAAAAAAATGTCAATTTCAATGAAATTAGATTTTTCCAGAAGAGTAGAATATATACCTAAACAGACTAAGAGTTCTGAAGAAACTGAAATAAACAACTATTGCCAAATAAACAACTATTGCCAAATAAACTTTCTAGAACACAATGATTTTAAGTTAGTTCTTTTAAACACTGAAGGAATAGAGAACTTTGGAAATATCTCTTCAAAATCTATTTTAGGATGTTAAAATAACCCTCACTCTTCTGCTAGTTAATATGGAAAAAGTCCCTTCCTCAAGATACTTTATACTGCTTTCATCAGGAAAACTGTCATAGCTATACAAATTATGATATAGTAGGTGACAATGTGAAAGCTATATGATCAGAAGCGATGGTCTAATAACACATACACTAAAACTTGAAAAAAAAGCTGACAAAACAGAAAACTACAGGTCAGTATTATTTATCAAGACAGAGACAAAAACATTAGATGAAATACACATCAAACTCAGACGTATGTTAAAATAATAATAAAACATGTCCAGTTGAATTTATTTCAGTAACTTCAGAATGATTGACTATTGGGAAATCTCCTAATAAACTGATGACATCAATAGGTCAAGAGCAATGAAAACAGAACCACCTTCTCAAAAATATATGTAGTCATCCAGATATATGTCTATAGACTAGTAAGCCAGAATAGTTCAATAATATAATACAGACTCTGTCTTCAACTTAGTCAGCATCCTATTAAACATTTAGCAAAGTCATTTTCAATACACCCAGACGGACATATGCCCTTAACTAGCATTAGGATGAAATCCTTACCAGTTTTACCAAAATCTTACCAATCTTACCAATACAACAGAAAAAGAACTAAGATTTATGAATACTGGAATGGTAGACTACATGTGCATATAATATTACTGCTTATCTTTTAAAAACAGGAGATTTAACTGAAATCCATTAAAAGTACTGAGATTTTTGGTAACCCTTTCAACTTACCAGTAACAGTTGTAAAGTTTTCAGGAAAAAGCCCCATTCACATACAACTAATCAATCATTCAATCGATCTTCTTTCTTTCTCCTCTTCTCTTCCCTCTCTCTTTCTCTCTCAGAGACCACCACCCTCCACCCACTCACCAACCCCCACCCCGAACACACACACACACATATCATACTGCTACAACCTAGAAACAGAATTATGGTAATCTAATGAAAAAAGAAAGGCAGAAGTAGGCCTTTGGAAGAAATGCAGGACAGGAGAAGTCATAGTGAAGAAACGACAACTCTGAAAGCCATCGTATATATTAATCTGATGTACCAAGATGAATGACACATTTCTCCTCAAGGAACAAGAAGTGTTTCAGAAATTGTCTAAATATGTATATACATGATTGACAATAACAGTTTGGAATACATTAAAGGAACCCAAGGGTATATAACATACATTCCAGTACTTGTCTTTTCTTCAGGAAAACAAAGGTAACAAGTCTCCCATAAGATGGAAAAAAAAAAAGGTTTCCCTTCATCTGCCTATTTTCTTTGGAACCACTAACCTCCAAAAGTCACAATATTCTGGGAGCAGGTTTTAAGTCACGTAAGAACAAGGCTTTCTTTTGTTGCCAATGCCAAAAGCTCTTAGAGGACAAGAACATAGTTACTTCATTAGATGCTGGATATTTCTTTATTAAGTCATTTAAACAAAGTGCACTAATTCTTTTTTAATATAAATTTATTTATTTTAATTGGAGGTTAATTACTTTACAATATTGTATTGGTTTTGCCATACATCAACATGCATCCGCCACAGGTATACACGTGTTCCCCATCCTGAAGCCCCCTCCCTCCTCCCTCCCTGTACCATCCCTCTGGGTCGTCCCAGTGCACCAGCCCCAAGCATCCAGTATCATGCATCGAATCTGGACTGGCGATTCGTTTCATATATGATATTATACATGTTTCAATGCCATTCTCCCAAATCATCCCACCCTCTCCCTCTCCCAGAGTCCAAAAGACTGTTCTATACGTCTGTGTCTCTTTTGCTGTCTCACATACAGGGTTATCATTACCATCTTTCTAAATTCCATATATATGCGTTAGTATACTGTATTGGTGCTTTTCTTTCAGGCTTACTTCACTCTGTATAATAGGCTCCAGTTTTAAACAAAGTGCACTAATTCTTAAGCTACCAATCTTCATCTAGTGAAAAAAGGAATAATTCACACACATTAGCATAAATGTGGACAAAGCTGGCAGCAATTGATTTTCATGTATCCTTTTCCTTCCATTGCATCAATGACAGCACCTCACAAATTAACAGAAAACTGATATACGTTGACTAAATCAGCCTTGTTGGGTCATTTCAAGTTATACATCTCTACATAAAGAAAAAACTGAGACTTTCCCCTGGTTCTTTATGATGTCTTTCATCTAATGATGTTGAAATGCTTTTTCAATTGGAAAAAAGTGTCAGAGTTTATCACAAACAAATATCAGAGTTTATACTTAAATTCGTGACTACAACTGTATCAGATATGAAAAGGGAGATAAGTAACCATTTAAACATAATGTTGTATAATAAATAGAAGAGAAATAAGAAGTTTTTTAGAAAATAATATTTTGATCCATTTATCCATTTCATTTCAAGAAAACAACAAAGAACATCAAATATTCACTGAGAAACAGCATAAGCCCATTACTAAACCACAGTGACTTAAGCATAAGCTTTTCTACTATTTTATATTATCCTTTCAGGAGTAGCATTTTATAATTTCTTATGTAAATAATCACAACAATATAATCTCACCCAAAGGTCAGGAATAATAAAATCTTTTCCATGATCCATCAGTTTGTTTTGGGTAGACAGAGCCACAACTAAAATGTTTTTATAAATAATGCTTTATTTCCTGCTGAATGTGACATGGTGTGTAGGTATGACCTGATGCATTCATTACTGAATTTCCTTATCTTATTATTTAGTTTATTAGATAAAGTCATAAAAGTAGGATTTAACTTTGGTATATGTCACAAACATTCACTTCCTATGCTATTTCATGTCATACAAGTGCTTACAAGTTTCTCCAAGCACAACATATCAGTGTAATTCTTATCTACATACTAGAAAAGTACCAAAATGAGATTTTCCTCAATGATGACTTTTAATTTTAAGTTGCATCAGTTATAATATATCTAATGAAGTGGAGTGAAAGAGATTAGAACATTTCACATATTAATCTGAGTTTAAAATAAATTGCAAGATGTATCACTGTGATACAAGGTTGGGCAGAGGCATGTATTTATCTCTGGGGAAAAATTAAAAGCTCTGGCTAAGTCAAATGCCACTTTTCATAGCTTAATGGGTAGAATGAAAAATCTTGAGTCAGACAGACCACTGAAACAACAGAAGCTTCAAATTCTGACTCTGACACTTTCTGTATGATGTTGAATAATTATACTGCAGAGCCACTGCTCCTTTATCTGTAAAACAGGATAAAAATATGTGTCTTGTAATGTCGTTATATTGTTCTGAGTTTAGATGCAATAATGTATGAAGTGATTAACAGAGTTCCTAATACTACAGGAAGAGTAAATAAACCTGTAGCTATTATTATAGTGAAGTTTATGTTCTAACACCACTAACCCAGTACATGAAATATCCTCTCCTTTTTAAACTGGGTAAGCAAAAAAAAAAAAAAAAAAACACTGCTGAGAGACAACTAATCTTACAATGCTGGAAATCTTGGAACTAACTATAGAAAATTTATGACATAATAGATCTTTCAGAGGTCATTCAGTTCAGTTCAGTCGTTCAGTCGTGTCTGACTCTTTGCGACCCCATGGACTGCACAACGCCATGCTTCTCTGTCCATCACCATCTCCCAAAGCTTGCTCAAACTCATGTCCATTGAGTCAGTGATGCCATCCAACCATCTCATCCTCTGTCGTCCCCTTCTCCTCCTGCCTTCAATCTTTCCCAGCATCAGAGTCTTTTCAAATGAGTCAGCTCTTCGCATCAGGTGGCCAAAGTACTGGAGCTTCAGCTTCAACATCAGTCCTTCAAATGAATATTCAGGACTGATTTCCTTAACAATTGACTGGTTTGATCTCCTTGCAGTCCAAGAGACTCTCAAGAATCTTCTCCAACACCACAGCTCAAAAGCATCAATTTTTCAGTGCTCAGCTTTCTTTATAGTCCAACTCTCACATCCATACATGACTACTTGAAAAACCATAGCTTTGACTAGACAGACCTTTGTTGGCAAAGTATCTTTGTCAGAGGTACTTAGCAATCTATTATTTCCTGCCTGATAGATGTCTCAAGAAATAAAGTAGAGAATAGTTCATCATATGTAAGGGTGATGAACTATTACCCTTAATGTTATAAGGGTAATAACATTACCCTTCAGTTTCACAAAGCATGCTGAATCCAAGCTTAGGTCTTGAGTGTGAACAACCACAAACACTTAACTTTGCTATTTTATCTGAGCCAATTGAGAGCTGGATAAAATTTAAAAGCTAATATCAATAACCATGTCTGCAATCATCTTCAGTAGATGAAAATCAGTCATGGTAACATACAGCTAATAAATAAAATACCAATGGCAATGAAAGCAAAACCCCCAGAAATACCACATAAATAATGGTCTGTGGACAAACAATAATTCGATAACTATTATCAGATTTATAACAATTAGATCTGTGTAGAAAGCTGAAAACTAGCCAAACCATCCTTCTACAGGTAAAGCAGACATAATTATAAAATATGGAAAACAGTGGTCTCTCATCAATAAACTAGATTTTAAGACGGAAAACAGAGGGGGTAGGTAATGAATACTCATTGTAATTTAAATGTCAAACCTAGAAGTTAACCACTGGCCTACAGTAAATGGAACAGTGCTTTCTCCTCTAAACATATTTCTGTAACCTGTTAAAAGTATTCTTTGTCCCACCCTAGAGGGAAAAATTATTAAACTAAATTAACATTTTACTGTGTCTCTAATTGGAAGTGGCTGTTCTCAACAAATATGTTTATCAAACAGTGTGACTGGCAAAATGTATTACTGTAGCTGCAGTTATCCAAATTACATGCTGTCTAAAGCAAAAAGGGCAAAAGCCATCTGGCTCATATAACTTGCATTTTCTAGACAGCTTGCAGCTGGTTCTGATTAAGCACCATCTCAGAACTCTGAAGAGATCTATTTTTATCCCTGGAAGTGTATTTTTAGGGCTCACACATCCAAGGCACAAGGCGTTTACATTAGTAAGTGAACAACTACCTTCCTTAAGGAAAAGGTTTCTGTGAAACTGTGGTTTGGTCTTCAGCTGTACAAGATGGACTGCATGCTGAATAGGTCAGCCTGAAACCTAATTTTGAGAACCTGGCCCTCTGTTTCAAGTGTTCCAAAGGAGGGACACAGAAAAGCCTCGTCTTACCCTCTAATGAAATAAAAGAAGACAGCTGAGCAAGAAACTTGACTGTATCATTTTATCCACCCTAGGAGGCTGGAACAACTATTCTCCCATTGTGCCGTCGAGCTAACAATGGTGAGGAGAGGCTAAATAACATGTTCAACTGGAAAAGGCAGTGAATGATGCACCCAGTGCATCACCAGAGGATAAGGATAAAACACCCTTATCCTCTAGCTCTATAGCCTGAGCTCTTAACCACAAAATTATGATCTTTTACCAGTGACAAGGTTAATAATGAACTTTAATAATTCAGTTTATCATAATAAAATTTAATAATATCATTCAAAGAAGTAATCAAACATTTTGATGTAAGAAACAGAACACTCTATATCTAAATCTTACAATAATAAAGATGATGAATAATAAAGTTTTTTCTTCTAATTTAAATCTCCATAGTGGTACTACTTCCTATTCATCATCACCCTACTCATCAAATTAAGATGAAGTCAAGAGCTAGATGGAAACCTGCAAAACACAGAGTACTAATAGACAGGGCCACACTGACTATTATAGACCTCTGCCCAAGGAAACAGTCAATGAATCAGTAAACTGGGTGAACAGCTTGATTCTTTAGTAACTAAATAGTTCTCACCCAAGGGAATTGTGTGCCTCAAACACCCACTCTCCTCCCTTCCCTCCATAATTTCTTACACCCTTCCAAGTCTCCTCCTCCTCTGCATCTCAACGAGCCTGCCTTAACATTTCTCAATCTTTCCCTATTAACACTCTGTACTCAACATAATAGAAAATTATCACACTGGCCATAATTTACATTAATAAACCTATGCTATATATTACTTTAAACATTTATTTTCCCAGCTAGACTGCAATGTCCATCATTACAGGGGCCAGGTCTTCAATGTACATTTTTCATCCCCAGTGCTTACTAAATTGATGGCCACAAAAATCACTTTTTCCAGGCACAGATTTAGAATACCAAGTCTCCCTAGTTCTCTCCAGATTAGAGCTTTCTTCCTGTTCATCACCAGTTTAGGAGATACCACCTACATAACTTGTCTCAAGGACCAAGTCAAATGACAGCCACAGAATACTATGACTGAATAAGAAAAAAAAAATCAAGAGAATCTGAACACTTTCATAGAAGCTCATCATTCTCACTGGCAAAGGCAAATGTCAAATCATTTCAGATGTCCCTGATACTAGACTTCCCTCAATATACCACAGTGCTGTCAGGCTGAAAACATCAGAAACTCAATGTTAAATCTGTATTTAAGATATTATATCAGGGCCTGGAATTCTAAATTTTTTAAATCCCTTAGACTTAAGTGTTGGGACTGTGAGTTAGTGGGCTTCTATCAGTGAATTTTCACACAAGCACAAAGATGCAAAAGCACAGTCCAACAAGAGCTTTGGAAGCTGCTTTTTAAAAGGTAGATGAAACCAGTTTCATAGATGGTCACTGATGGGAGTCTCAAATCACATATCAAAGATTGACATTTTTTTCTTTCACTGTTAGATATTCTCCTTCCACAGGTATAATTACACATTACTGTATTTCCAGGGGACTCTGCATGCATTTGAAGTAATTATGGCCATATTTACCTTCACAACTCCAAAGGAAAGGATGCCCTGTATAAAAATGTCAGGGAGTATTTCATCCCTATTCTTGACATCATTGCCATGCTCTCCTTACAAATAAATACCTTCTGATGATAAAAACAGAAAATAATGAATGGCTGCCAAGTTTCCTCTCCTCTAGGCTGTCATGGAGGGTTAAGTGTTAAAATGATGAATCTGGCTATAAGTAAAAAGGATTACTTCAATATGAATAAATAAAAATTGTCAACTGATAACTAGAGAAACTATTTCATACTCCAATTCAGAAGGGGAAAAGAAGAAAATTTAAATTTAATTCACTAACATTAGCTGAGCATTACTCATATTAACTTAGTTTTGGGTCCACATAAAAGTAGCAACTCCTTAAAAAGAAAAACAATAGCCTCCTGATTCCAGTAGTCTGTATGCCACAGGGTACAAAGAGAGAAAAGGGAGCCATTGGTTTAAAATAGGCCTGGTAAGTGACTCAATTGGGCTTCCCTGGTGGCTCAGTGGTAGAGAATCCGCCTGCCAATGCAGAAGACATGGGCTTGATCCCAGGGTCAAGAAGATCCCCTGGAAGAGGAAATGGCAACCCACTTCAGTATTCTTGCCTGGAAAATTTCATGTACAGAGGAGGCTGGCAGGCTACAGTCCATGGAGTTGCAAAATCACTGGATAGGACTTAGCAACTAAACAACAATAACAACAAAATGACTAAAATATAATGAACTGCTTTCAATATCCTTTAGTTCTAAAGGTAAAATGTGAGTTTTCTTGAAAAAGGTGTAAAATCATGGTACAAGCTGATTTACCTTACATTGTCTAAAATAAGAAACTCTCCTAGCTAAAACTTGCTGCTGCTGCTGCTAAGTCACTTCAGTCGTGTCCGACTCTGTGCGACCCCATAGACGGCAGCCCACCAGGCTCCCCCGTCCTTGGGATTCTCCAGGCAAGAACACTGGAGTGGGTTCCCATGTCCTTCTCCAATGCATGAAAGTGAAAGTGAAAGTGAAGTCGCTCAGTCACGTCCGACTCTTCGCGACCCCATGGACTGTGGCCTACCACGCTCCTCCGTCCATGGGATTTTCCAGGCAAGAGTACTGAAGTGGGGTGTCATTGCCTTCTCCATAGCTGAAACTTGTGGTTCTTCAATTAGATAAAGACTTCTAAAGCTGATGATTCTAGTAAGCAATTTACTAAATTTGAATTTTTTTTTTTAATTCGAAGTTTCTCCACTAGACTGTAAGTGTCCTGATAGTCAGATCTAAGTGTTTTTAAGGCTGTATCACTGAATGCAGCAGACTATCTGGATTATACTGGAAAGTGGAAAGTGAATGAAAGTGAAAGCATTAGTGGCTCAGTCCTGTCTCTTTGCGACCCCATAGACTGCAGCCCTCTAGGCTCCTCTGCCCATGGGATTCTCCAGGCAAGAATACTAGAGTGGGTAGCCATTCCCTTCTCCAGGGGATCTTCCTGACTCAGGGATCAAACTCTGTTTCCCACATTATAGGCAGATTCTTTACTGTCTGAGCCACCAGGGAAGCCTGGTGGGTTATACTAGGTGTTCAATAAATTTCTGATGAACACGACTAAATGTGAAAAAATTCCTATTATGTGTCTCGGTTTCCTCATCATATTGGATAACAAGTTTATGGTATACATTGTTTGTACTAGGGGCCCTTAATAGCCAAGAAGAGCTCCAATATCATTGTCAAAAAATTACATACTCTTTTTCCTTAAGCTCCAACTACTCTGATTTCAACCAAGGAAAATCTAATCTCACTCTTCTGATGGTTGTACTGTCATCAACAATCAAATCTGCACCTCAGTGTTTCAATTAAACAATCTGACCCAGAAGATAACAGCAGCCTTAGATTCAATTTACTTAACTGATTATATTTAACACAAACATAATTAATACAGAGCAAAGTGTATCTTAAGTAAAAGTCGTAAGTGCTTAGCAAGAAACATACCTGTGGAATTTCAAGGTCAAAGACTTGGGTTTAAGCCAAAATTCAGCACTTATTAGTAATGTGATCTTGAGCCAATCTTTCCCAAAATTACCAGTCTCCCATATTAAATGAGGACCATAAGATTCTTACCTCATGGAGCTATCAGGAGAAGTAACGTACAATAAGATATGAAAAAGCTCCTATCATTGTGCTCTCATATAAGTAGTTGATCAATAAAGTTTTGTTTAATCAGAATGTAAAAGGGCACAAAACCAGAAAAATTACTAGCTCTTTCCATTAAAATATCCATACCTGCAACAGTATATGGGTGGTAACAGACCAAAAGTACTAAAAGAGCTTAAAAATAATGACATAATAAATAAAGAAAGTAAGATTTAAGGAAAAGGAGAGCTGCTAAATAAGGTATGTTGGCAGTTAGCTTTGTTTATTCAGTGGATTAGAATTTAACCAAGGGGTATTAAGTGGTATATAATAAAAACCAAATGCAAAGAAGCACACCTGAGTAAGGCAGGGGTCCTTTTCTGACTCAAATATCATTTCAAAACTACTTCTCAGGATTTACATGCCACATAATTGATATAGCATCTTCCAGTCTCTCATTGTTTTTCATTTCTTCATGCTTGTTTAATTTTTATTGTTCAGCTTTCTTTCCTTTCTCACTGACAGCTAGATGCATTGTTTTGTTGTTGCTAAATTTTCTTCCTGTACTCTATGCTACCAAGGACAACTTTGTTGTAATTTAGAATGGACAGCAGGACCCTTTGGATGCAAGTGACTAAGCCCAACCCACAAGTTAAAAACGGTTTCAGATTGGGGGAGTTATTTTTGTTTTGTGTGCTGCAGCTAATGTTAGGGTAGAAGAGGGAGCTAGATGTTGAGATAGAAAATGTGAAAGGTTGTGATCTGGGTAACTAATAAGAAACATTGGAAACTGTCTCTCCAAAGAAGATTCAGTAACTTTTCTACATCACATTTATCATGTCTACTCTTCTCTCCCAAACATTTATGTTTTCTCCACACTTAAATTAGTTACCAAAAAGGTTGATCTGAAATCATTCACAGGAAAATCAGTTATTCTAAATGGAACTTTTATTACTAAGCATATCACTTGGCACACACTTTATAAAGGAATATCGTTTAGAATATCTTCTAGAAATTAGAGATTTACATTACAGAGTTTTTCCTGAATGAATGCAATGAATGTAATTTGCTTCATTCATGAATGAATGCAATTTGCTTTTTAAAAAATCCACAAATATATAGATTTAATATACTTAAAACAAACAATTATAATAAATAAATGTATGTGTGTGTGTATGCTGAGACATGAAAAAATATTTTTAAAATTTAAAAAATGTTTTACTATTTTTTATTACAGCTTCCTACTTATTTATATTTTCCTAATAATGAATCCTTTCTTCTCTTTACTTTTCTCCTTTATTAAGTTGAATATGTTCTTATATAAGGTCTTAAATGATTTTTTTGAATGAAGCAATGCTTATATTAAATAAAATAAACACTTGGACTTAAATGTATTATCAAATGCCTGACACTCCACTCCCTGCACTTGAACTTCCTCTGAAGTCATAGTATTTAAACCACTGAAATAATTTTACCAAATTCCCTCCTAATTTGTGCTCCTGCAAAAGAGAACTGCTTAAAGGCCATAGATTTATTCAAGTCAATGGCCCTGTGTATACCAAAACTGTTTTGTGTGATTCATATAGGAAATTAACTTCTCCATATTCTTTCATCTTCCACAGCCACAAGAATACTCAAGTAATTGAAAGGCTGAGATTCCCAAGAGTCTCTCTGGGAATATTTATCCCCCTACGTCACCACCTTTCTTTTCTTTTTTATAATGGGATCCTGGCCAAGAGAAGTGTTCTTGTATACAAAAAGAATTACCCAGAAAGAAAGTCCAAAGACAGGCTTCCACTGGGATTTGTTTACTTACATCACTGAGGTCCTACTTATTTCTGACCTAATTTGAAAATATGAAAATATTTCTAAGTAAAGCCCAGTTTAGAAAACTAAAATAATGAAGTAAACTTTACTCCGTATCTGAATAGTAGGGTTTAAATAACCAATATAAGCAGAATTCCAGAAACGATTACCATTTTACGTACATTTATTTTCCAAAACTTCTTAACACCTTTATCCCCTCCTTGTCACCAATTAACAGCTGCAATGACAGAAACTATAATTCATATGCCAAAAATGATTAATCTGAAGGTTCCATGGCTATAGAATACACATTGTTTCCTACAATTTCATTCTTATTTTCCTAAGAATACGGCTTTCTTGGCACAAGAATTTCTCATTGGCCTATTGCTGGCTTCAAAACTTAACTATTTAGTAAATATCAATGACACTTCTATGCTTGTATCATATGTATATGCTAAACCCCACCAAATCCCATAAGTATTTTCAGTGAATGTGGGAACACTTCCCAATAAAAACAACAAGAGATGAAGAAGTATGTGTTCCAATTTTCTGTGTGTTAAATCCAAAATAAAGGCTTTTTTAAAAGAAGTAAATAAAATAATTGCTGAGAGATTGTCATAAACAATATTAATAACATGTACATATTTAACTTAAAACTTCTCTAACAAAAATTTCATATTAAACTACAGAACTTAACTGGGAAATAAATAACACAGATATTAATTCTGAGTAAGGAGATTACAAAATTTAAAAAAGTAAAAGTCATTTTGTAAACATAATAAAGCAGCAATTATAATTAAAATAAAACTGCCACTAGAACTAAAAAATATAAACACATGAAAATATACTATTTTCAGTGCTATTAATCCCACAGTCCTGCATTCACCTTCTTTTAGTTTTGATCACATTATAGTACAAATGCCTTTTACATGGAAAATCTGATTATCAGGGGTAGGGAAATTGGACAATTTTAAATTCAATGTCCATACTTCCTTTGAAACACAGGAGAAGCTCAAAGATATTTTAAAAGAAGAGCTGATTCTATTATATTTTAAGACATATTATAAAGCAATAATAATTTAAATGTGGTTTTGACATCAAACTTTAAATAGTCCAACAAACATGAATAGAAAGTCCAGGAAAGTATCTATATGTAAGAATATAATAGTATGACAAAAAAGGAAATTAAAAACAATGGGGGTAGGAGAAGAAAGCTATTTAATAAATGACATTGAGATCATTGTTTTGAGAAGAAAATGAGTCAAAATTTATACTATACAGTATAATTATAAAACTAATCTGTTCTCATTCTGTCTCTCTATATATATGTACTTGTATACAGTTATATCTATATATTATATATAATGTAGTTCATAAAATATTAGCATGAAACAGAATTGAATATTTTTGAAAGTATGATAGCTTTCTAAACTTTGAGTCAATAAAAGAAAAAATATGTTAAGTTTGTGTAGCTGTTTAATCTTTAATACTAACCAAGCAGTAGTCATGGTAAAAGGAAAACAACATATTGCAGAAATATGTTTAACAAGTACAAGAGATAAAAGGTTGTTGTTTATGTTACAAAGGCCAGGGTGGGGGCACGGTGAACAATGTGACAGAGAAACATAAAATCCAGAAGAAAAACAAGTCAATAACACAAACATGTACAAAGGGAAATCAAATTAATAAGCACACTTAACAAAAAAAGAACATTCAAGCATTTTATTTATCAAAGAAATGCAAATTAAACCAACACTGAAGTGCTACTTTTCATTTAACTAATAAATACAAAAACTCTAAGAAATAATCTCCAATATTGTCAGGTTCTTAGACAAGTAAAACAGATAAACCCATACATTACTGTTGGCAATTTACACTAGAAAGCCATTTGACAAAGCACTTCAAAAGCCGTATTTTAATAATCACATTCTTTGATCCATAAAAAATTCAAAATCTTTAACCTAACAATACCAGGCCAGAAAGCTTAAAATGAGTAAATAACTCCAAAAAGGAAGGAAGGAAGAGAGGGAGGGAAGGAGGAAGGAAGGAAAGAAGGACATTTTCAAAAAGATTTTTGTGGTGATGTAATTTATAGTAGCAAATGTTGTAAGTCTAAATCTTTAACATCAGGGGAATGATTAAGTAAACTAAATGATTAAACAACTGCTCTTGAAAAATCACTCATTAAAGAGTATAATACATGTAAAGGGCAATATAAACTGAAACAGAATAAGATCTGAAACTAAAAGAAAACAGACAAAATAAACAAGTTAGTATGTTAAGGCACAGTTTCTAATTGTAGTATTTTTTATTCTATAATTAAAAACTGAGAGAAAAGTTATTAAATAAATTATTAGTAGATTTTCACAATTAGGGATATACAGAAGGACCACATATGAGGCCAAAGCGAAAAACAAAATTAATTCTTTTGAAAGAAATTACAGTTTCTGGGATGTAGTACTTATCCAGGTATTTAAATTGAGAAAAGGCTAAGAATAATATGGAAATTAGTACATTAAATAATGGAAACTATTTTCTCCATGGAGATCAAAAATTAAAGCTAATTTTAAGCTAAAAAACGGTAAGTTAATTGGCTTATTCAAAAAAACTGGAAAACAGAAAAAAGAATATTATTTAGAAACCTTTCCTTGTGACTAGCTTTGTTGTTTTTTTCCCCCCACTTTTCCCCACCAATCGTCCCTCTTCATTCCTGTGCCTCAAAGTAGCCCTTTGGTGTCTAAGAAAAACAAGATTACAATCAGCTTTTGTGTATATTCACCACGTGGACACAAACTTTAACATTAGCTTTAAAAAAGGAACACTGATGCAGAGATTTGGATAAAAGGCAGGCTACCCCTTATATCTGTATAACAATATCTGCAAAATAATCCTCTTCTACTTAAAATTTCATTAATGTAACCAAAATGAGAAAATTTGTTATGCCACAATAACGGGTTTTCATACAACTCTACCGGATCAGCCACTATGTTGAGACACATCTGGTGTGCCAGAAACAAACGAGGAAGTGGTGTGTGGAAAGAAAGAAAATTAAAAGTTGTCAAACATATATCTTTAGGCATTGAACATAATCTGTGATTCTAATTATTTTCCTAGTATTTATGTAGTCAAGTTAATTATCATAAAACCAAAGTAAAACTTTTTAGGCTCACTCAGAACTTCTCCTTCAATATTTTTGAAATTTGCATGCCTACATAATACTTCCTACACAAACACACATATATTAGATATGAAATGTTCTACTATGGCCCTAAGTATTATATTATCCTACATTCCTCTAAAATATCCAACTATTTTATGTCTGTTGAGATCTGTCAATAGTTGGAGAATTGCTGTCTAAATAGTTCCCTTTTAAAGTGAGGTACTGTGAATATGGGACAATTTTAGTGCCTACATCAACACTGATGAAGCCAATACATACAGTTCAACAGTGAGAAATACATTGTCTGAAACATCAAATAATTTCACACAAACAAAAAGTCAAGGTTAATTATTAATGTTAAATTATATAAAATTAAGGCTCATAATCTTTGATGCATAGTTCATTTTTAAAAATAAAGCCAAGATATCAATGTGTATATGTGAAATATAGAAAAATGGTACTGATGAATCTATTTGCAGGGCAGGAATAGAGACACAGAGATAGAAGAACGGACTTATGGACACAGTAGGGGAAGGAGAGGGTGGGATGAATTGAGAGACTAGCACTGACATATATATACTACCAAGTTTAAAATATATAGCTAGTGGGAAGCTCCAGTATAGCACAGTGAGTTCAGCTCACTGCTCTGTAATGATCTACAGGGATTGGGGGTCAGAGGGGTGGGGTAGTAAGAAGTGAGGCTCAAGAGGAAGGGGACACATGTATACTTAGAGCTGATTCACTTTACTGTACAGCAGAAACTAACACAACAACATTGTAAAGCATGATCTTCCAATTAAAAATAAATTTTTTTAAAAAGCCCAGGAACACCTCAGAAAAAGTCCAGTTTTCCTAAATAATAGTATACTGAGAAAAACACTTAAAAATACAGATGAAACTTGATCCATTAACCCAATTAGGAATGGGAAGACTGTATAACAGCTAACATTTATAGAGCACATATGATATTTCAGACAGTTTTAAAATGCTTTATGTATATTAATTCATTTAATCCCTTATAAGAACTTTTGAGGCAGATACCATTAGTCAGTATGCCCACCGTGCATTGACCAAACTGAATATTAGAGAGCACAAAAGTTGGTGTTGGAACTGAATTTCCACCCAGGGATCTGGAGCCCATGGTCTCCACCATACTCCACCACCTAGGCACCTTCTACTGGGTACCATGGCTTTCCCTGTGCTGTCTCCTGTGTGTCATCTGCTAGTTTACACTATAACAGACACTTGACATGCCCCTTAAGCAAAAACAGCATGATGATTCAAGAGACATCAGCTATACAATGTCTCCAGAAACAATTCATCTTGAAGATGATTTTGATTCCAAGAATGGTATTAGAACATCTGAAATTTTAATATGATAAAATGTGAAAACTTAGATTTACATTTCTGTAATTCAGTAATTTTTTTCTCTAAATGGGCTTGAACCTACTCAATAGAAATAAATGACTAGTAAACATAACAATTGGGGGAAAAGGCATGAGTACCAGAACATTCAGATTTTAAATTATATTTAATTTACCTCTGAATTAAGAACAAGTATCTGCACATTGGTGCAACATGCTTCAATAGGCAAGAAATCCTAAGAAGAAAAAAATATCCCCTTTAAGGAAGGAAACTATTACATGTTCTCTGGGTTGTCATAGGTTACTATCTTAAAGACCTAATGTAGAAGGTAAAGAAACAAGATACTCATTATCACTATCTTGGGGGAAAAAAAAAAAAGTGAAACCTATCTACATAAAATTAAAAAATCAATTAAAAATTCCAAGAAAGTTCTATGACCTGAAATGTTACTTAATTCAGGCCCAGTTCAGTTCAGTTCAGTCGCTCAGTCATGTCCGAATATTTTCAACCCCATGAGCTGCAGCACACTCCTTGTCTAATACCAACTCCCAGAGCCTACCCAAACTCATGTCCATTGAGTCGGTGATGCCATCCAACCATCTCATCCTCTGACGTCCCCTTCTCCTCCTGCCCTCAATCTTTCTCAGCATCAGGGTCTTTTCAAATGAGTCAGCTCTTTGCATCAGGTGGCCAAAGTATTGGAATTTCAGCTTCAGCATCAGGCCTTCCAATGACTATTCCAGACTGATTTCCTTTAGAGCGGACTGGTTTGATTTCTTTGCAGTCCAAGAGACTCTCAAGAGTCTTCTCCAACACCACAGTTCAAAAGCATCAGTTCTTCAGTGATCAGCTTTCTTCACAGTCCAACTCTCACATCCATACATGACTACTGGAAAAACCATAGCCTTGACTAGACGGACCTTTGTTGGGAAAGTAATGTCTCTGCTTTTGAATATGCTATCTAGGTTGGTCATAACTTTCCTTCCAAGGAGTAAGCATCTTTTAATTTCATGGCTGCAATCATCATCTGCAGTGATTTTGGAGCCTCCCAAAATAAAGTCAGCCACTGTTTCAACTGGTTCCCCATCTATTTCCCATGAAGTGATGGGAACAGATGCCATGACCTTAGTTTTCTGAATGTTGAGCTTTAAGCCAACTTTTTCACTCTCCTCTTTCACTTTCATCAAGAGGCCCTTTAGTTCTTCTTCACTTTATGCCATAAGGGTGGTGTCATCTGCAAATCTGAGATTATTGATGTTTCTCCTGGCAATCTTGAATTCAGCTTGTGTTTCATCCAGCACAGCGTTTCTCACGATGTACACTGCATATAAGTTAAATAAGCAGGATGACAATATACAGCCTTGATATACTCCTTTTTCTATTTGGAACCAGTCTGTTGTTCCACGTTGCTAACAGTTCTAACTGTTGCCTCCTGACCTGTATACAGGTTTCTCAAGAGGCAGGTCAGGTGGTCTGGTATTCCCAACTCTCTCAGAATTTTCCACAGTTTATTGTGATCCACACAGGCAAAGGCTTTGGCATAGTCAATAATGGAGAAATAGATGTTTTTCTGGAACTTTCTTGCTTTGCCCATGATCCAGCAGATGTTGGCAATTTGATCTCTGGTTCCTCTGCCTCTCCTAAAACCAGCCTGAATGTCTGGAAGTTCACGGTTCATGTATTGCTGAAGCCTGGCTTGGAGAATTTTGAGCATTACTTTACTAATGTGTGAGATGAGTGCAATTGTGCAGTAGTTTGAGCATTCTTTGGCATTGCCTTTCTTAGGAATGGAATGAAAACTGATCTTTTCCAGTCCTGTGGCCACTGCTGAGTTTTCCAAATTTGCTGGCATATTGAGTGCAGCACTTTCATAGCATCATCTTTTAGGATTTGAAATAGCTCAACTGGAATTCCATCACCTCCACTAGCTTTGTTTGTAGTGATGCTTCCTAAGGCCCACTTGACTTCACATTCCAGAATGTCTGGCTCTAGGTGAGTGATCACACCATCATAATTAATTGAGTCGTGACGATCTTTTTTATACAGTTCTTCTGTGAATTCTTGCCACCTCTTCTTAATAGCTTCTGCTTCTTTCAGGTCCATACTAGTTCTGTCCTTTATTGAGCCCATCTTTGCATGAAATGTTCCCTTGGTATCTCTAATTTTCTTGAAGAGATCTCTAGTCTTTCCCATTCTATTGTTTTCCTCTATTTCCTCTAATTAAGGCCCAGAGGAACATAAAAACAAAACAAATAAAATCATTTGAATCTTCTTGAATATATATTTTAAAATATAATGGTGGGTGCTGGCCGGGGTCTAGAGTTTCAACAAAGATAGCAAATAGAAGAGATTCTTCTTCTTAAAAATATCAGAAGAAGAGAAAGGGCCTGGTTATGAGATGATAGAGAAATTATTCATTTCCCATTATTGTGAAGTATTCTGAGTACATGGACAAGGTTCATTACCAGCTGCTTAATTCTCATTTATTTTCCTGAATTGTAAATAATCAGTTGCCTAGGATGACTTCACTACCCTGGCTTTCTCAACTCTATGCAGGAGAATAATGGGAAAATAACTCATCTTTCGGGGGCGGGGGGGGGGGAATGTAAATGACATTGGTATCAGGACACTGGTGGTAAAACAAGAGAAAAACAAAAGACAAAGATACCAGAAAGCAAGCGACTTGGCAGGAATTGCTTCTGATGGGTGGGGCGCTGCTGCTCTGATTGGCCACAGTCCTGGACAGGATCCTGGCAGGAGTGTCCTGGCTCTTGGAGTCTCTCAGAGGCACTCCTCCCTGAGGGTGGTCGTTCATGGGAGTTGGATGGGGACATGCAGTTAGTTCCACACTTTCCATCCATGACCCAGTGGCTTAGTTCAATAGCGGTTTGGGAGAGGCACAGGAAGCCAGGTTCAGACTTGGGTCTATGACATGTTCTAAAACCCAACATTGTTTATAATTATTATGCAGTTATTCTGAATCTGTCCTCTTTCCTATATTTGTTTATACTCTGGAATCCCAACCAAATACACAACAAAAATTTTGGCTGGTTTTCCAAACTAATATGAAGCATGGAAAATTAAATTTATTTATTTTTTTTACTTTGTTTTTTTTTAATTTTTATTTTTACTTTACAATACTGTATTGGTTTTGCCATACATTGACATGAGAAACTACCTAAAGATACAAAATCTGAGATAGGGAATGGGGGCATATGTTTAAGCAATCCTGGGGCTTCAGTAGACTGGCTATGCTACAAGGGGGTCAGGAGTTACAGCCTAAAGTGCCATAGCTTCCTGTGACCAGGAACTGGGCATGGTCCCCTACGTTTAAAATGACAGGGCTGGACCAAACTATCTCTAGGGTACCTAAGGCACCAACATTGTAAGATGTAACTAAAATTAACTACCTTTGGCAGCACCTTTAAAGAAAAAAAAATGAAAACCCATATCAGTCCCACATCACCAGACAAGTCAGCCAAGAGCCAAAGCAATCCCTCTTTAAGAAAGAAGAAAATGCTGCAGATCTGCAGTGGCTTTAGAAACTTCTGAGGGAAAAAATTATAATAAGGAATTAAAATAGGACACTAACCTCTGAAAAGATCAGATAGAAGAACAAGAAGCACTGAGCTAAAGGAAAAGTAGTCACTCTGTATTATTTTTAAAATAAATGTGTCCTCAGACATATTCTTAAAAATAGTGAATCTTTGACTGCCCAATGGTGTTGTCCATTACCAAAACTCAATAAAATCCCAAATTAGCTTGCAGATGAATTACAGCTTTTACAGTTTATACTGAATCCAGTGTGATCCTATAGACAAGATGGGCCAAACTCCTCAGAAAATGCCAAGAAACATTAGAGCCAGGCCAAAAAGTGCTAAAACGTTCCACTGACATAGAACCAACATGAAGCTTTCACTGGAAGATACAGCATTTGAAGTGAAGTTTTCCAGCGATCCAGCCAAAACTCAGAGATTATTGGAAAAAGCTTTCAAATCCAAAATGGTTCCAAGCAGAGGTGTCTATAAGAGAGAGATTCTGCATGAGAATTTATCATTTACAACCAATGGATTCAATTGGTGATCCCATTCTACCAGAGGGTTTTAATTCTTCCTGGAAATTCCTTACAAATTATAGGTAACCACAGTCTGAGCAGAACTAGAACTTCTGTGTATTTTTAAACAAGTCAATTGCTTCAATGAGATAAGTACATTATTTCCACCAGACAGATAATTGTTTTCTTGTTCAATTGAATTACATGTGTGTATCCAGGTATAAAATGTTACAAATGGAAAATTACTGAGAAGCAAAGTAGTCATTAGTGTGACTTATAAATGGAACAAAGATGTCACGAGTTTCACTAATGCTTTTTTATGTTACTGAATAAATAGATTTTATTTGTTAATCTCCTTTAAATCTGATTGCAAACAGTAAAAGTAGATCCTTGTGCCTGATACACAATACAAAGTGAACTAGGATGCTACTTGACCAACATGTACGACTAAATTTGGATACAGATAGACACAAAATAAAAATTAATTCAAGGATTAATTACTCGCTTTCACAAGAAATCTAGAAAGTTGGGATCTGTGAGAAGTAAAATTAATTTTAAAGTATTATAATTGCAAATAAATAATATTTCTAGATTTTACTTTGTGAATAGAGGAACTGCATCTGAAAAGTACATATCAGACTGCTGTTATAACACTGTTTATTTTCTGAGAGAATTCTTAACTGTTCAGTTCAATTCAGTTCAGTTCAGTCGCTCAGTCATGTCTGACTCTTTGCGACCCCATGAATTGCAGCACACCAGGCCTTCAGTCCATCACCAACTCCCAGAGTTCACTCAAAGTCACATCCATCGAGTCAGTGATGCCATCCAGCCATCTCATTCTCTGTCATCCCCTTCTCCTCCTGCCTCCAATCCCTCCCAGCATCAGAGTCTTTTGCAGTGAGTCAACTCTTCGCATCAGGTGGCCAAAGTATTGGAGTTTCAGCTTTAGCATCAGTCCTTCCAAAGAACACCCAGGGCTGATCTCCTTTAGAATGGACGGGTAGGATCTCCCTGCAGTCCAAGGGACTCTCAAGAGTCTTCTCCAACACCACAGTTCAAAAGCATCGATTCTTTGGCGCTCAGCTTTCTTCACAGTCCAATGCTCACATCCATACATGACCACTGGAAAAACCATAGCCTTGACTAGAAGGACCTTTGCTGGCAAAGTAATGTCTCTGCTTTCCAATATGCTATCTAGGTTGGTCATAACTTTCCTTCCAAGGAGTAAGCATCTTTTAATTTCATGGTTGCAATCACCATCTGCAGTGATTTTGGAGCCCCCCAAAATAAAAGTCTGACACTGTTTCTACTATTTCCCCATCTATTTGCCATGAAGTGATGGGAACAGATGCCATGACCTTAGTTTTCTGAATGTTGAGCTTTAAGCCAACTTTTTCACTCTCCTCTCTCACTTTCATCAAGAGGCCCTTTAGTTCCTCTTCACTTTCTGCCATAAGGGTGGTGTCCTCTGCATATCTGAGGTTATTGATATTTCTCCCGGCAATCTTGATTCCAGCTTGTGCTTCTTCCAGCCCAGTGTTTCTTATGTACTCTGCATATAAGTTAAATAAGCAGGGTGACAATATACAGCCTTGACGTACTCCTTTTCCTATTTGGAACCAGTCTGTTGTTCCATGTCCAGTTCTAACTGTTGCTTCCTGACCTGCATACAGGTTTCTCAAGAGGCAGGTCAGGTGTTAATTGTCATTAATTAAGGAGCCTTAAAGCAAGTAACAGAGACATTAAATGACATAAAAAACAACATCAGTACTTTGTTAAAGACAGATTATTTCCAAATGGAAGTTGTATATTGTCGATGGTAACTGAGCAAGAATGACCACAGACAGTGTCTTTCTTAACACAATCAGAAGACAAAAAGAAGGCAGACAATTAGAATGATAAAACAATATCTAACACACAATAAACATTCTGGGGACTCGAGAAGTTCCATTTAATAAAGAAAATGTTGGTTTTTAATTAATTCAGATTAAAGTTTATGCCATTTATTCCTGAACTATTCAGTAGTTTTTGTGTCAAGTATATTAACATACACAATGTATATTTTAAAAATAGAGATGTCATATTATCTCCAAACTACTTTTACAAATTCACAATACTTCAAATTATACAGCCAGAAAAAACTGTTAAAGGGCCTGCACTACAATTTAACTATAACACATTGATCAAATACCCACAACTGATATTGTATATACCTTATTGGAATATGCCATTCAGAACAGAAAGTATTCTTCCAAAGTAAATTAAAAACAGGTATTGTGAGATTGTCTGATATTAATATAGATCAAGAAACATATGAGGAAGTGTGATATAACTGAATAAAATACAGTAAACACACAGAATCATTTTCACCAGTGATTCCTCTCTTTAACTTCATAAGCTGATTCTTTTTGAGAAAATATTAAGAGTAAAAAATCTTTGCAATAGGAATAAAAATTCCATGAAAACTAAAATTTCTTTACAGCTTTTGGAATTTAAGAAAAATGCTGCTTATATTTTTTTCCTGAGTTTTTTTTAACAGCTTTATTCATTTTGACCATATAAAGTAGTTAGGCCTACTGTAAAAAAAAAAATTTTAGAAACATCTTCAATATTTAGGAAGAAAATTTTTTGATCCAAAGCTACTTTTTAGACAACATTATATAAAAGCTTTGATTTATTTCATATATATTACAATATTTTGACTCATACCAAATTAATAAAAACTTTAAAGAAAAGAGGTGATGAAGATTAACTATAAATTTTATTTTCTGAATTTACTCAATGCTACCTCTGCAGTTTAGAACTGCAAAGATATAGATTATGTCTTTTTGACATATAGATATTTTCCCCAGTATTATTCATCTGTAAGGAATCTCGAAAATTCATACGCCAATCTTTACATTGTTAGGAAAAGTAATTAAAGTTCCTGGAATTAAGAGGTGAAGCATGACTCTATACATCTGCTTGACTGCCAAGTCAAGAATAGGGCAAAGATTCTTAATTCCTGTTTCAGTCTTTTCAAAGTGAAAAAAAAAAAAGCAAAAGCGATGTCCAGAGATCTTGAGTATCTGAAAAACAACATTTAAAGCTGGGGAAAGAGGAGAGGGTAAATAGTTGCCCTTGTGGGACTCTCATTCTAGTGTGTGAGACAGACAAACCAATGTCAAGAGTGAGAGCTCTGTCAGCAACTAGTTTTCTGTGCACTGACTCATCTTTCTCCTCCAGCCCCATAATTCCTTCCTGAACAGACTCAAATCCTTATCCTCTGCTCCTCTATCCCACTGCCCTGTGGACTCTGCTCTCTCAAGTGACTTCTGTTCTCCCGCTTGCAGAAGATTCCAAGATGCCACACCCAGTCTAACCAACACAGCTGCCTACCTTATTGCAGCCACTCAAAATAACTTCACTTGAATCTCCAACTTCACTTCAGAGTCCACTAAACCAAAATGATACAAATTCTCCCTCAAAACTGACTTCCTATTTTCAATTTCCCCATTTCTATTACTACAGTCATTATTCTCCACAATTCTTAGTCCCAAATTTTAAGTCATCTTTAACTCATCTGTGGCTCCTATATTTAGTCAGTCTTCATATCCTGTGTGTATTAGTCAGGGTTCTCCAGAAAAACAAAGATTTATTATTATAAGATATTGGTTCACACCATTTTGGGGCTAGCAAGTCCAAAATCTGCAGAGAGTTGACTGATGTACCAGTTTGTGTATCAAGGCTAGTTAAGTTCAGTCGCTCAGTCATGTCTGACTCTTTGAGACCCCATGGACTACAGCACGCCAGCCCTCCCTGTCTATCACCAACTCCCAGAGTTTACTCAAACACATGTCCATTGAATCGGTGATGCCATCCAACCATTTCATCCTCTGTTATTCCCTTCTCCTCCTGCTTTCAATCTTTTCCAGCATCCTGATGGGTCTTTTCAAATGAGTCAGTTCTTCACATCAGGTGGCCAAAGTATTGGAGTTTCAGCTTCAGCATCAGTCCTTTCAATGAATATTCAGGACTGATCTCCTATAGGATGGACTGGTTGGATCTCCTTGCAGTCCAAGGGACCCTCAAGAGTCTTCTCCAACACCACAGTTCAAAGCATCAATTCTTCAGTGCTCAGCTTTCTTTACAGTCCAACTCTCACATCTATACATGACTACTTGAAAAACCATAGCTTTGACTAGACGGATCTTTGGATAGTAGGGTGATAAAAAACCGGGAAGAACCAAGGTGCCAGTGTAACAGCTATTAGGCAGAATGCACTCTCATTCTGGGAAGGTGAGACTTTTGTTCTACTTAGGCCTTAACAAGCTGGATGAGGCCCATTCACATTACAAAGGTTCAATCTGCTTTACTCAGTCTACAGATTCAAATTTTAACATTGTCCAAAAACACACTCAGAGAAACACCCAGAATAATGCTGAATCAAATATACTGGCACCCAGTGGCCCAGTCAAATTGATGCAAAAAATTAACCATCACACTATGATTTTACTGTTCAAAAGTTTCACGTTCTTTTCCCATCCTCATTCTCACTACCATTATCTCAGTTCAGGTCCTATGATCTCCTACTGGTTTCCAGCACAAGGATGTAAACCAGCTCCTCCCATCCTTTAGTTCAGAGAGCACCAGGTACACTGTGGATACAATTATTTTCAAAAAAGTTGTTTTCATCATATCATTCTTATTCTATTCCTTAAATTACAATGGCATCTTATACCAAATATATCCAATTCTTTTCCTTATAATATACTGTTCTATATAATACAGCCCTACCTGGCCTACTGACCTGTTTCTTCCATCACGCTCCTAAATCAGAACCTACATTATAAGTGGCCAACAGTTAAAATATGCTTTTCACTCATCAACACCCTTTCTCTACACAATATACTCTCTTTCTCTAGAAAGTACTGTGCACTCTACTTCACCTAAACCAATCCTATCTCTCTATTAAGATTTGTCTCCAGCTTCAACTCCTTTTTGAAGTTTTCCTAATTCTTGTTTCTGTTTAGCTGCTAAGTTGCATCCAACTCTTTGTGACCTCATGGACTGTAGCCCACCAGCTCCTCTGTCCACGGGATTTCCTAGGCAAGAGTACTGGAATGGGTTGCCATTTCTTCCTCCAGGGGATCTTCCTGATGCAGGGAACAAACACACGTCGCCTGCACTGGTGGGCAGATTCTTTACCACTGAGCCACCTGGGAAGCCCTATATATATGCACATACATACATACACACACACATATATATATATTATATATTATATATATACAAAATGAAATATTACCAACATATATATATAATGAGAAATTTACAAAAATGGCAAATATACTACTATAAAGAATCAGAACATAAGCAAAGTATGGCTGAAAAACAAGAGATTAATATCAGTAGAAGAATAACTGAATATAAGGTGGAGCCTCAGAAGCAAAAATGTCTATAACACTGAGAATGCTAAGCCCACAGCTTGAGTGGGGCCAAGGAAAACCAGGCACGGCTGAAGACGGAGCCAAGTCACTTCTAACCAAGGGAGCCGAAGCCCATAAAGTACAGGGGAGGTTCTGTTTTGCTCCTTATCCATGATCCTAACAAACAAAGGTTTTCTGTAATTTACTTGGCAATAAATCTAAATGCATCTAGCAACAACAACTGGCCTAGAAAGACATACAGTTGTTTACTGTCTTTATCTCATTTAGCATTAATATCTATGAATTTCACCGCAGAAATATTGTTTTTATTACAGGGAAGTATCCCAGATCCCCTTGAAGGTGACATGACATGCAACACTGAATATATGCTCCATACTATACTATTTTTAAATCTTATAAATTCTCAGTTCCAAAATACACCTGGCCCCTACGATTTTAGATAAGATTCTATGGATCTTAGATTTTGAAATTCCACAGAAAGAACCAGTCAGATATACAAAAGGATCTCTCATCCAAAAAAGGTTTCAGAGTGCCTGGAAGATCCATTTAGAATAGTTTTCTTAAACGGAGGATCTCTTTTCAGTGCCACACACATTCTATCATCGATCACTTTTGCAATCAGTGGCAAAGTTTCTTTTATTAAATAATATTAGTTAAAAGAAAAAAAAATAACCTGCCAATCATGAACTTTTACCTTTTCCCTCCCCTTACAATGCCAAGAATACCAGAAAAAAAAAAAGTTGTAAAACAGCATTCTCTTTGCCTCCTATAACCTTAATAGATAGTTTCCTGGAATTGTCTATTCAAACAGAAATTAATTTCCATGCACAGCTGGAAATACCACATTGGCAGGCAAGAAAACCATCAAACACCAGTAGATTAAATAGAAAGTGGAAGAACTAAAAGACAACAAAACAGAGCTTACTCAGTAAGGTGGTCATATGAGAAAAGACTTCTGCCTGTTAATATAGGAATATACCTCTTAAGTGAAGTAGCAATAATCAAGGAAGCTTTGGATCCAGAAAACAACTAGGTGATGATATCATTCAAGAAGTTTTTCTAGTGTTGTATGAAAGAAGAAAAACTCAACAACTGTCTTGGGGATGAAAGGTCCTCAAACCTGCACAACACATACATGGTTAATTACAGCTACCCACTTCATGGCATATAACCATGGGTTTTTTCTTTTTACTTTAGGGTGATGGAAAAGTTCTGAAGATGGATATTGGTGATAGCTGCCCTGTCTCTCACATTGGTAGAGGCTTTAAAGACTGAGAACTTGAAAAACAAAAGAAGTACTCTTGTCTTTCCAAAAGATCAGATCAGGCTCTGACAAGATCAGGCTCTGGTGATCCATCCATCTCTCTCCACTGCCCTGAATCTAATGGGTATCCCGCTTTGTACTGACAACCGTCAAGGAAAAGCAGGCTCATGCTGCCATCTGGGCACTGCTCCCTGATGCATAACTGCCTCAGGAAATGACTTGTGTGGCCAATAATCAACTAATAACCAAACTAAACCAAGTAATTCACTTTGCACAACCATTTTAAAAACGAAAGAAGGAAAGACAGAAAACAGAACACTACCTTCAGGAACTGCCACACAGAAAGGCAAACAAAAAAACAGCAACAGCATGGGAAGGACAAAATTCCACATGGCATCCAGACAGGGGTCCCCCTTGGTTCTGCTGCCTTGATTGTCCGATTGTCAGAGAAAATTTTTTTAAAAACCTCCATCAGCTCTTAGTGTAGAACTGACACTTTGTAAATAGCAACAGGGAGAAAGTTCAATAAAAATCAATGTGTTATGAAAGTAAGATAGAAAAAAAAAATTCTACATGAACTTGATCACTGTATGACTTTCTAATGATTGAAAGGTTGAGTTCAAGATGCCAGAACACTTCCAGATAAAGCATACCAGAGTTCCAAAGTGGCATATGGTGTTATAAAACATGGACCTATATCTCTATTATCTTTGGCAAACAATCTCAAAATATCTCATATTTGGTAAATTCAAAAGGATATCCCACAAACAAAGTGAGGGATCAATTTGTTTGAATATTTATTTTTCACAGAGGAGAAGGTAAGTGGCTGGCAAAATACCTGCCACAAAGCAAGAATTCAATATATATTTGTGGAACTGAACTGAAACAAGTGTTAGATTACCTGCATCTACTGATGAAATCTATCAGGTCATCATTCCAACTTTCTACCTGATTGAACCCATAAAAAATAACTGGCCTTATCAATGCAGAAAGGCTCTGTTTTTTTCCACTGGGTATCACAAGTACCAGCACCCCACAGCAAGCTGCTCAGAGACTCAGTGAAGACTCATCTCCCCAGAATCAGCATCTTCGACATAACTCCTTTTAACAAAACTACAGAAATTTTCAATTATAAGGCAGGGAATGTAAAAGATGCATAGGTGATCAGAACAAATTCTAATAATGAGAGAGAGACCTATTGATAGATAAGCCACCTCAAGAAGACCCCCTCAGAAAAACTGGGAGTCAGCTCTTTCAATTTCCTCATGTGAAAAATGGGAAGACTCAATCAATTGCTTGCAAGCTTCTACAAGTGCTACTCATACTGAAAAAGACATTTCATATTAAATACAGTATATTTATACATTTACAGAAATGTGCTTGTTTATACACATATAGAAATTAACCCTTAAATCTTCCAATGTGGATGCACTCTGGTATGGTGTCATGTGTTTTATTCTATTTAATTGTTTAACTGCAACCACTCAGTAGATCTCATGGCACACTAATAGTTCATGACATGCCGTTTGTGAAACACTGGACTAGATGATTTCTTTCCAGCTCATTAAATTAAAACCGATGATTTTTACTTAGAAGCAATTAGAAAATATCTACCACTCCCAAATGCTAGTTCCTCAATGAACTTTCCAAAGCCAATTCCTGAGTGAAATGATATAATCTCTACAAATCTTTGCCTTCCGTTCTTCTTCACACTAAACACTCATGATCCTTTCCACTCAAAAAAGATTTAAAAGTGATTTTTTTCAGGGTGCATGAATATTACCAAGCCTAATAGCAGAAGCAAGCAACAGGGATTAAACATCTACCCAAGGAATTCCCTTTTACTCATAAAGAAGTACATTTGAATCTTTGTAAGCCATCAGGCAACAACTAAAGCAGCCAAAAGCCAAAACAATACTTATGGAGTGGAAGCAAACCACATAGATTTTGATTTTAATTACATAAAATATATTTCAAAGTAGTTGCATTCTCCCTTCCAAATTATAGAGTTTGTTCCCTCAAATAAGAATATTTTGACTTTCTATAATAGCATCTATTGTCACTTTTGTAGATTTTCTTAAATGGCTGCCTTCTTCCACAGCACCCCCATCTCATCCCACCACCTCTCCACCATCTTTAGTAATGTCCCAAACTAGTGGGTGTGCAGGAATCTCTGGTGAAAAATGAGCTTGCTTTGAGTAAAATAATCTTCTCAATCACAATTGGAGTCTTTTCAGTATATAGCTGGGGAAAAGCCTTGTTTATATCTATCATCATAGCTTAAAATCCACCTAAAATATTATCTGATAATAAATTATAAAAATAAGATTTTAGTTTATATTATACATTTTTAGTTTATAAAATAAAATGTAAAGGATCCAAGTCTTAAATTTAAAAAGCACTTCGATTGATAAATATCAGAGAAATACTAATGTCAAAAAATTAGGTCCATTCTAATCCTATAATCAAAGCAATCTGTGTATTTTCCAAACTTGGCAAGACATATTTTTATTTTTAATTTTTGAACTACTAATCCTGGAGGGAAAACAACCACCATTAATTTCCTCTTCAGCCACTAGTTGTCTGTGCCATGTGTTTTTATCACTTCCTGCCACAAGGAAATACATTTGGAACAAAGAAAGATAGTCAAAAGAGAGTTCTCTATGTTAGTCTAAAATCATTCTTTTAGGAATTGAGAGTGTAAACATATTTCAATAATAGCACTGGATGATAAAACTACTCAGAAAACCTTCACATTTCTTTATTACATGACTTCATTTAATGCTCAAAAAGGTTTGTAAAGATTATTTGATAAATAAACTAAGCAGGTTAAATTAGGTAACACTTTTTCACCCACACAGCTAATAAAAACCAGAGGCAGAATTTAAATTCCTTCCATTTCATACCCAATCTCACAGTGGACACTATGACACAGTTTTTCCTATAAGCCTTTGGATCAAGCTGTAAGTTTTTACTTTACCCTATTTGTCCAAACCATCATGGTTTTTTGTGTATGTGTGGTGGGGAAAGTGATCAAAAGAGGTTGTAAATGATGATAAGAACATGAGGACTAATTTATCATTTTATAGCTAAGTTGTATTCAACAGTGATTTATTCAGTCCTAGGTACCAAGTAGTACATTAAATATAGGGATCCTAAACAAAAATACAAATTATAGATCATAATCCTAGGAGTTAGTAAGAAATTTAGTAAAAACCTATCTTAGTCTGCTCAAGCTGCTATACCAAAATACTACAGCCCATGTGTTTTAAAGCAACTGATAAAGGATTAATCTCCAAAATATACAAGCAGCTCAAATAGCTCAATATCAGAAAAACAAAACTCAATTAAAAAGTGTGTGGAAGACCTAAACAAACATTTCTCCAAAGAAGACATATAGATAGCCAATAAACATATGAAAAAATGCTCAACATCGCTCATTACTAGAGAAATGCAAATCAAAAATACAATGATGTATCATCTCACATCACTCAGAATGGCCATCATCAAAAACATCTACAGACAATAAATGCTGGAGAGGATGTGGAGAAAAGAGAAAACCCTCCTGCACTGTTTGTGGGAATGTAAATTGATATAGCCACTATGGAGAACAATATGGAGATGTCTTAAAAACTAGGAATAAAACTACCATATGACCCAGTACACCCACTAGTTGGCATATACCCTGAGAAAACTACAATTCGAAAAGATACATGCATCCCATTATTCACTGCAGCACTATTGACAATAGCAAGGACATGGAAGCAACCTAAATGCCCAACAACAGATGAATGGATAAAGAAGATGTGATACATACATACAATGGAATATTACTCAGCCATAATGGGAATGAATTTCAGTCTGCTACAGTGAGGCAAATGAACCTAGAGCCTGTTATACAGAGTAAAGTAAGTAAGAAAGATAAAAATATATATAGTATATTAACATACATATTAGGAATCCAGAAAAAATATTACAGAAGAACCTATTTATAGGGAAGAATTGGAGGCACAGGCGTAGAGAATGGACTTGTGGAAACAGCAGGGGAAGGAGAGAGTAAGATGAATTGAGAAACTCCCACTGACATATATACACTATCATGTGTGAAATAGGTAACTAGTGGGAAGCTGCTGTTTAAAAAGGGTGCCCAGCCTGGTCCTCAGCGACAACTTAGACAGATGGGATGAGAGGAGAGTGGGAGGATAAAGAGGGAGGGGAGACACATATGTGTGTGTGTATATATATATATAATGAAAGATTGGCCTTGTTGTACAGTAAAAACCAATACAGCATTGGAAAGCAGTTCAGTTCAGTTCAGTTCAATCATTCAGTCAAGTCTGACTCTTTGAGACCCCCATGAACCACAGCATGCCAGGCCTCCCTGTCCATCAACAACTCCAAGTTTACCCAAACTCATGTCCACTGAGTCATTGATGCCATCCAACCATCTCATCCTCTGTCATCCCCTTCTCCTCTTGCCGCCAATCTTTCCCAGCATCAGGGCCTTTTCAAATGAGTCAGCTCTTCACATCAGGTGGCCAAAGTTTTGGAGTTTCAGCTTCAACGTCAGTCCTTCCAATGAACACCCAGCACTGATCTCCTTTAGGATGGACTGGTTGGATCTCCTTGCAGTCCAAGGGACTCTCAAGAGTCTTCTCCAACACCACAGTTCTAAAATGTCAATTCTTTGGCGCTCAGCTTTCTTTATAGTCCAACTCTCACATCCATACATGACCACAGGAAAAACCATAGCCTTGACTAGATGGAACTTTGTTGGCAAAGTAATGTATCTGCTTTTTAATATGCTGTCTAGGTTGGTCATAACTTTCCTTCCAAGGAGTAAGTGACTTTTAATTTCTTGGCTGCAATCACCACCTGCAATGATTTTTGGAGCCCCAAAAAATAAAGTCAGCCACTATTTCAACTGTTTCCCCATCTATTTGCCATGAAGTGACGGGCCCAGATGTCATGATCTTAGTTTTCTGAATGTTGAGCTTTAAGCCAACTTTTTCACTCTCCTCTCTCACTTTCATCAAGAGGCTTTTTAGTTCTTCTTCACTTTATGCCATAATGGTGGTTTCATCTGCATATCTGAGGTTAGTAATGTTTCTCCTGGCAATCTTGATTCCAGCTTGTGTTTCTTCCAGTCCAGCGTTTCTCATGATGTACTCTGCATATAAGTTAAATAAGCAGGGTGACAATATACAGCCTTGATATACTCCTTTTCCTATTTGGAACCAGTCTGTTGTTCCATGTCCAGTTCTAGCTGCTGCTTCCTGACCTGCATAGAGGTTTCTCAAGAGGCAGGTCAGGTAGTCTGGTATTCCCATCTCTTGGAGAATTTTCCACACTTTGTTGTGATTGACACAGTCAAAGGCTTTGGCATACTCCATAAAGGAGAAATAGATGTTTTCTGGAACTCTCTTGCTTTTTCTGTGATCCAGATGATGTTGGCAATTTGATCTCTGGTTCCTCTGCCTTTTCTAAAACCAGCTTCAACATCTGGAAGTTCACAGTTCATGTATTGCTGAAGCCTGGCTTGGAGAATTTTGAGCATTACTTTACTAGCATGTGAGATGAGTGTAAATGTGCAGTAGTTTGAGCATTCTTGGCCTTGCCTTTCTTTGGGATTGGAATGAAAACTGACCTTTTCCAGTTCTGTGGCCACTGCTGAGTTTTCCAAATTTGCTGACATATTGAGTGCAGCACTTTCACAGCATGATCTTTCAGGATTTGAAATAGCTCAACTGGAATTCCATCACCTCCACTAGCTTTGTTTGTAGTGATGCTTCCTAAGGCCCCCTTGACTTCACATTCCAGGATGTCTGGCTCTAGGTGAGTGATCACAGCCCATTGTGATTATCTGGGTCATGAAGATATTTTTTGTATAGTTCTTCTGTATATTATTGCCATCTCTTCTTAATATCATCTGCTTCCGTTAGGTCCATACCATTTCTGTCCTTTATTGAGCCCATCTTTGCATGAAATGTTCCCTCGGTATCTTTAGTTTTCTTGAAGAGATCTCGAGTCTTTCCCATTCTACTGTTTTCCTCTATTTCTTTGCATTGATCACTGAGGAAGGCTTTCTTATTTCTCCTTGCTATTCTTTGGAACTCTGCATTCAAATGGGTATATCTTTCCTTTTCTCCTCTGCTTTTCTCTTCTCTTCTTTGCACAGCTCTTTGTAAGGCCTCCTCAGACTGCCATTTTGCTTTTTTGCATTTCTTTTTCTTGTGGATGGTCTTGATCCCTGTCTCCTGTACAATGTCATGAACCTCTGTCCATAGTTCATCAGGCACTCTGTCTATCAGATCTAGTCCCTTAAATCTATTTCTCACTTCCACTGTATAATCATAAGGGATTTGATTTAGGTCATACCTGAATGGTCCTGTGGTTTTCCCTACTTTCTTCAATTTAAGTCTGAATTTGGTAATAAGGAGTTAATTATCTGAGCCACAGTCAGCTCCTGGTCTTGTTTTTGCTGATATTATAGAGCTTCTCCATCTTTGGCTTCAAAGAATATAATCAATCTGATTTTTCAGTGTTGACCATCTGGTGATGTCCATGTGTAGAGTCTTCTCTTGTACTGTTGGAAGAGGGTGTTTGCTATGACCAGTGCTTTCTCTTGGCAGAACTCTATTAGCCTTTGCCCTGCTTCATTCTGTACTCCAAGACCAAATTTGCTGTTACTCCAGGTGTTTCTTGACTTCCTACTTTTGCATTCCAGTCCCCTATGATGAAAAGGACATCTTTTCTGGGTGTTAGTTCTAAAGTCTTGTAGGTCTTCATAGAACCGTTCGGCTTTCAGCGTTATGGTTGGGGCATAGACTTGGATTACCGTCATATTGAATGGTTTGCCTTGGAAAGCAATTATCCTCCAATTTAAAAAAAATACAAATTCATTTTTCACAATCAAGATCAAGCTGCTGGCAGATTTGGGGTTCTGGGTGGGGGGCTCTCTTCCTGGTCTGCAGATATGCCTTCTGGCTGTGTGTTCACATGTACCCTTTCTTGGGTACATGTTCATGGAGAGAGAAATCCTTCTCTTCTTTCTCTTCTTATAAGGGACTCATCTCATCATGAGGATCTATCTTTATGACCTAATCTAAACCTAACTGTCTCCAAATTGAAGTGAAAATGTTAGTCACTCAGTCATATCTGACTGTAGCCCACCAGGTTCCTCTGTCCATGGGATTTCCCAGGCAAGAATACTGAAGTGGGTTGCCATTTCCTTCTCCACGGGATCTTTCCAACCCAGATATCGAACCCTGGTGTCCCACATTGCAGGCAGACTCTTTACCATCTAGATACCAGGGAAGGACCCCTCAAACAGCATCACACTGGGGGCCAAGGCTTCATATATGAATTTTTAGTATATGAACTTCAACATATGAATAAGTTTCAACATATGAATTTTAGCCCATAACAGGAACCCAACAGGTAAACAAATAATTATAATTAGTTTAATACAAACTAATTTAATTCCAAAAATAACACTTAATTGTGTTCAACAAATATTTATTAATAGACAGTGAAAGGAAAGTAAATTTTTGACAGTGGGCAAATATTGAACAGATAGAGAATATTCTCCATGTTATACAAAATGAGCAAACATGCTCTGAGAAGATAATTTGTCTGAGATCAAAAAGTGAGGGAGACTGGATTTACATATGAATCTACCTAACTTCAGGGCTTCCCAGGTGGTGCTAGTGGTAAAGAACTCGCCTGCCAATGAAGAAGACTTAAAAGATGACAGTTTGATCTCTGAGTCGGGAAGATCCGCTGGAGAAGGGCATGGCAACCCACTCCAGTATTCTTGCCTGGAGGATCCCATGGATAGAGGAGCCTGGCAAGCTACAGTCCATTGGGTCACAAAGAGTTGGACACAAATGAAGTGACTTAACACACACATACTACCTAACTTCAAAATCCAGCCATCTTCCATTGGAACAAGAAAGCTGTAAACAAGGACAATAGCCTCTCCCATTGCCTCTCCAAGAGTGTGCATAGCATGGCCTTCCCTACCAAGAAAGAGAGTAGCCTCAAAAGCCAGGTGCAAACACACATAACACATATAATCTCTCTCTGTGTAAGAGGTGACTAAAGCCTGGATGGGATGCTGATACAATAAAAGCAGGTCAGGGAACAAATTAAGAGTACATATCCTAGACCAGTTTGTCTCTCCTGGAAAAAAGAGAACCTTCCTCCCAGGACAATAGCAGATCCATCAATTTCATCGCTAAACATACTATAATTCTCAAAAAAGAAAAATTCAGAATGCTGAGTAGAGAATAAAAATGCAAACATATTTGAAATATAAAATCAATAAGAAAAAAAGTATTTTAGTGTTGAAGCAAACAAAGCCAGGATGGCAACACTGATCCACTCATCTTTCTTCAGCTCTAAAAGAGTCAGTGTTATTCAGGAAATATCAAGATACAGCAAAACTTTAAGGGTATACATCTGTTCTAGCACTTTGCACAGTAGGTTTTTAATAAATGTGCTGTGGATGAATGGATGGATGAATGACTAAATGCAGAAAAGAATGAATTAGTATTCACATTACTTTATCATTTTTGGAATATATCATTAAATGTCTTAGTTTACTTAGGAATTTAAAATTATTTCTTCACCTTTCAATTAAACATCTATCTGTATTTAGTTCTAAGCCTAATTTGTATGATAGTCAAAGGGTCTAAATTTTACCTTTTTAGAAACAAAACAACTACACACTATAATTTTAATTGCAATTTTTAAGATCTGAGGTTCATAAAAATACTACATTTAAAAGGAATTTGGGGAAAACAAATTACTGAGAAGAAAAAAATTTGTGTATATATGATAAGTAGAAGAGATGTTAAAAGCTACGTAAATTTGCTGATTAGTGGTACAAATTGGGAAGGATATAAGAAAAAGAGGAAAACAAAGATCTTCATTTCAATGTACTATTTAACAGTCATTTCAGTGATAATACAGAGAGTTTCACACAACAATGACTACTCCATTGTATTTTCTGGTCATTATCTATCTCTTGTTTCATAATCTTATTTTGTAAAACTTCTATCTTGCTGGTCTTTTTATAATCCAACTTAAATCATTTTGGGGGAAAAACAAGTCATATACATACACATGTGTGCCTCTTGGGTCAATCTGACAGTCTCTGTCTCTTTGTGTGTCTCTCTTTCCTTCTCTCTCTCTAAATTCTATATATATTATATAGAGGTGAGACAATTCTTATGCTAGCTAAATATTTATTTACAAGTTAAACTCTCATATGTATTTCATATTGTAGTCACAAAATATCTCATGCTCATATAGATGTGAGACAATCACCTCTTAGGAAAATTCACTTTAATTAATGAGTCTTTGGGTTTTTCAGCCCTTGGTTTGCACCTTGGTGATGTGTGTGAAAGAGTGGACAGAACACAGGTATGATGAAGTCGCATAATGTCACGTGGTCCTGGCTGATTTCCTCAACACACAGTGTTAGCAGGAACATCTGGGTGGTCACCGCTGTGTACCTCCGCTCTGAACCTCTCCAAAAACCACCAAGCCTTATGGCACCCTACAAAGTATTGCAAATTCCTGAGACTATTGGTTAAGTAGGTTCAAATAGGGCCTGGGAACTTCTGTTTTAGTAAGCCTTCAGGGCTTCTTATCAGACAGGCTTCCAAAAAAACAGATATCATGCATGCGAAGGAGTACACTGAGGGAGAAGGCTGGAAACGTGGTTCACCCTATACACTGAACACTAGGAATAACTCATGAGTATTGGCAATTTTTGTAGACCGTAGCAAGCCATGAAAGTTTTATGAGAAATGAAGTAGTCAGATTTATTCTCTGTAGGAGTCACTAGGCAGTATTGTGCAATTAGGTTAAATGGAGCAGAGAACAAAAATAGACTGATTGGAAGACTACTATGATGGTTGTGGCAAAAAGTAATAAGTGCTAAAAATTAGCAACAAAAATGGAAGAGAGTCAATCAAAACTGAAGCCAATCTGATGTGGAGCAGAGCAGAGTAAGAGTATCAAAAATGGCACCATTGCTTTAAACACAGGTGGATAAGAAGATATCTGTAATGGTCATAGTAAGAAACAAGGTTAAAAGGTTTTAGATCAGGTGAAGTATGAGCAAATGAATTAATAAATGAGTAGTCAAAAGAAAGACCATTTTCTGGGAGAGGAAATTGGGGTTTTACCCCAGTTCTACCATCTCCTTGCTAATAGATACTAGATAGTTGCTTCAGTGCTCTGAACCTCAGTATCCTCATTTACAGTAAAAAACCTATTTTGTGAGTAAAACCCATTTTGTAGGACTCCTGTGACCATTCAGTCAGTTCAGTTCAGTCGCTCAGTTGTGTCTGACTCTTTGCAACCCCATGAATCGCAGCACGCCAGGCCTCCCTGTCCATCACCAACTCCCAGACTTCACTCAGACTCACGTCCATCGAGTCTGTGATGCCATCCAGCCATCTCATTCTCTGTTGTCCCCTTCTCCTCCTGCCCCCAATCCCACCAAGCATCAGAGTCTTTTCCAATGAGTCAACTCTTCACATGAGGTGGCCAAAGTACTGGAGTTTCAGCTTTAGCATCATTCCTTACAAAGAAATCCCAGGGTTGATCTCCTTCAGAATGGACTGGCTGGATCTCCTTGCAGTCCAAGGGACTCTCAAGAGTTTTTTTCACCACCACAGTTCAAAAGCATCAATTCTTCGGCACTCAGCTTTCTTCACAGTCCAACTCTCACATCCATACATGACCACTGGAAAAACCATAGCCTTGACTAGACGGACCTTTGTTGGCAAAGTAATGTCTCTGCTTTTGAATATGCTATCTAGGTTGGTCATAACTTTTCTTCCAAGGAGTAAGCATCTTTTAATTTCATGGCTGCAGACACCACCTGCAGTGATTTTGGAGCCCCCCAAAATAAAGTCTGACACTGTTTCCACTGTTTTCCCATCTAATTCCCATGACGTGATGGGACCAGATGCCATGATCTTCATTTTCTGAATGTTGAGCTTTAAGCCAACTTTTTCACTCTCCTCTTTCACTTTCATCAAGAGGCTTTTTAGTTCCTCTTCACTTTCTGCCATAAGGGTGGTGTCATCTGCATATCTGAGGTTATTGACATTTCTTCCGTCAATCTTGATTCCAGCTTGTGCTTCTTCCAGCCCAGCGTTTCTCATGATGTACTCTGCATACAAGTTAAATAAGCAGGGTGACAATATACAGCCTTGACATACCCCTTTCCTATTTGGAACCAGTCTGTTGTGATCATTAAAGATGCACAAATGGGGATTCAGAGTTGAGTGACCTTTATGGCATGAGTTCAGTGGCATAAGTTCGTAAGTCATATCGTGAGGTCTTCGTGAAGTTTTGAGAATACTGTTCTTTCCTCAAAATCCAACTTGCACCAGAGAACATCCATCTTCCTGGTAGTCCAGTGCCAGCGGCAGATGCTCCCTGTTAGCTGCCACAGAAAAATCTGCCATTCTCTTGGGAAATATCAGGAAAGTCTTCTTTGAAAGCTTTCCTGTAAAGAAGGTACAGCTTTAACTTCTGATCTCAATCCACTGGTTAAACAGAAAAATTCATCTCCATACTGGTATACTATAACTTTGTACCACTGCCTGTGGTGTTGGACTGCTTGAATTTACATCATAGTTTTACCTCTAACTAGATGCACACTAAAAAGTAATGTTCAAAATTCTCCAAGCCAGGCTTCAGCAATACATGAACCATGAAATTCCAGATGTTCAAGCTGGTTTTAGAAAAGGCAGAGGAACCAGAGATCAAATTGCCAACATCCACTGGACCACAGAAAAAGCAAGAGAGTTCCAGAAAAACATCTATTTCTCCTTTATGGACTATGCCAAAGTCTTTGACTGTGTGGATCACAATAAACTGTGGAAAATTCTGAAAGAGATGGGAATACCAGATCACCTGACCTGCCTCTTGAGAAACCTATATGCAGGTCAGGAAGCAGCACTTAGGTCATGGAACAGACTGGTTCCAAATAGGAAAAGGAGTATGTCAAGGCTGTATATTGTCACCCTGCTTATTTAACTTATATGCAGAGTACATCATGAGAAACGCTGGGCTGGAAGAAGCACAGGCTGGAATCAAGATTGCTGGGAGAAATATCAATAACCTCAGATATGCAGATGACACCACCCTTATGGCAGAAAGTGAAGAACTGAAGGGCCTCTTGATGAAAGTGAAAGAGGAGAGTGGAAAAGTTGGCTTAAAGCTCAACATTCAGAAAATGAAGATCATGGCATCTGGTCCCATCACTTCATGGCAAATAGATGGGTGAAACAGTGGAAACAGTGGCTGACTTTATTTTTTGGGGCTCCAAAATCACTGCAGGTGGTGATTGCAGCCATGAAATTAAAAGATGCTTACTTCTTGCAGGGAAAGTTATGACCAACCTAGACAGCATATTGAAAAGCAGAGACATTACTTTGCCAACAAAGGTCCATCTAGTCAAGGCTATGGTTTTTCCAGTGGTCATGTATGGATTGGAGAGTTGGACTCTGAAGAAAGCTGAGCGCTGAAGAATTGATGCTTTTGAACTGTGGTGTTGGAGTAGATCCTTGGACTGCAAGGAGTTCCAGCCAGTCCATCCTAAAGGAGATCAGTTCTGGGTGTTAATTGGAAGGAATGATGCTGAAGCTGAAACTCCAATATTTTGGCCATACTGATGCAAAGATACTGATGTGAAGAGTTGACTCATTTGAAGAGACCCTGATGCTGGGAAACACTGAAGGCAAGAAAACGGGACGACAGAGGATGAGCTGGTTGGATGGCATCACCGACTCAATGGACATGAGTTTGGTGATGGACAGGGAGTTGGTGATGGACAGGGAGGCCTGGCATGCTGCGGTTCATGAGCAACTGAAGTAAGTGAGTGAGATGGACAACCTTGGACATGTTATTCATGTCTCTGAGACTAGTTTCTCATCTTTAAAATGGGGAATTTAGAAAATAGCTCCTACTCTATAAGCTTTTCACTATGATTAAATGAGGTACCATATAAACAGCACTTGGCACACTTAGAACTTAAAATATAATGAACACTCAGTACACATTCATTACTATTCAGCAATTCATGATATCCCAGTCTGACAGAGGAGGCAACCCAGGTCCAGAACGATCAAGACACTTTGCATATAGAGACCAAACATCACTTTGTAACAGTAACCATGCTTTCTTTATGGGGAAAAAACAATCAAAACAATGACTGAATTTTTCATTGAATGCAAGTGTCACATTCACTCCATTGATTCTGAATTATTTATTTGTAAATCAATGTACACTTTGAGTTTATAAACTGGAATGATGGGGCAGAACATTAGACTTATAGTTGAGATTCAACAATCTTAAACATAAGAAAATAAGGGAGTTCATAAACACACAGAAAAAAAATGCCTTTTTAAACCATACAATGTGTATTCTCATGTATCCTTGTAACAATTAATATATAAATGAGATTAATTTGTCTCCTTCCAAAATAGAAGAACTACAAGTTTAGCTTTCATAACTAAATAGACAGTATTTCCTTTTTTAGAAAGTACATGTCATCTCCTAAACATAAGAATTTTCTATTTATTTACCTCCTCCTACTCTTTTGTTTCTTTTAATAGTAGTTCTCAACATTAGTTGAGAATTTCAGGTTTTCTTTTTTCTTTTTAAGCTCTACAGATGAGTAAATGCAAAGCTCAAACTGAGAATCACTAGCTTATCAGATGTCTTTCAAACAAGTGATGAATATCTTTGCCTTGACTGCCATCTGTAAATAGTTTTTGTTATTTTTTTTACTACAAATCATTATTTGGCTTACTCTTGAGAGTTCCATTCTCTTAATTTGCCAAATAAAGTTAGGTGAGAGTTCCATTCCATTAATTTTCCCAATAAAGTTAGGTGGGATAAGTTATGTAAAAAGACCACACAATTCCCAGCATTAAATTATAGTACTAGAAAAAAAGAAGGACATACAGGGTATAGTTTAGAGCTCCACAGTATTTTTTAAGAAGTTAGGTATGATGTTAGTATTTGAGTTAAAATTATAAATTAATGACAAAAGTACTACGATTTCTTGAAAACTGACACAAGAAATAAAACTGTATGATGTTAAAATATTTGATACAAACATAAAGTTATTCTGAAATTTTTTATATTCAATATATGAAACATTCAGGTAAACATACTAGATTCAGACATCAATCCTAAAGGAAATCTGTCCTGAATATTCATTGGAAGGACTGATGTTGAAGCTGAAACTCCAAAACTTTGGCCACCTGATGCAAATAACTGACTCATTTGAAAAGACCTGATGCTGGGAGGGATTGGGGGCAGGAGGAGAAGGGGACGACAGAGGATGAGATGGTTGGATGGCATCACCGACTCAATGGGCATGAGTGTGAGTAAACTCTGGGAGTTGGTGATGGACAGGGAGGCCTGGCGTGCTGCAGTCCATGGGGTCGCAAAGAGTAGGACTAAGCAACTGAACTGAACTGATGGAATTATGAGGGGAAAGAACAAAACAAGCATGGGAAACTTGATCTGGTTAAACTGACAGTGAACAAAGTACAACACAACATATCCTTCAAAGGCAATAATTTTATTTCTTAGGTTATATAATAGTGCCCTTTTTTGGAGAAGGCAATGGCACCCCACTCCAGTACTCTTGCCTGGAATATCCCATGGACGGAGGAGCCTGATAGGCTGCAGTCCATGGGGTCGCTAAGAGTCGGACACGACTGAGCGACTTCACTTTCACTTTTCACTTGTACGCATTGGAGAAGGAAATGGCAACCCACTCCAGTATTCTTGCCTGGGGAATCCCAGGGATGGGGGAGCCTGGTGGGCTGCCGTCTATGGGGTCGCACAGAGTCGGACAGGACTGAAGCAACTTAGCAGTAGCAGCAGTGAGAACAGTGGAATGAAAGAGTTTCAGGCACTCTGAGAGGAAGCGGAAGAGAAAGACACATTCAACAGTCAAGACTCCTCACTCCTCATTTACATGTTTTCTGTCCTTTCAATATCTTAGTTTACAAACTGTTTACATGACAAAAATATTGAACTACTTTGCCAATCTTCTTACCCTACCATAACCTTTCTATAGAGTAGGCCTCCTCTACTTGGAAAAACATAAGAGTATGGTTAGAAAATGGAATCCAACAAAGACCCTAAGGATTTGAAACTAAATCGGGTTCACAGATACAGGTAACAGAAGTTAAGATAATATTTTGATCTGTCTCCTTCAAGCAACTGAAGTTATTAAGCGGAATCTTACACAGAGTAGAAAACATTCGGCATTGAAACATTGGTTCATTCGCCTGTTTAAACACCTGGGGATTTTCACAATGAATCATGTGTTGAGTGACTGGCAGCCTCAAAGAGGGATAAGATACAGTACCTGAAAGTATTAATGAGGGTTGGTCCTTGGCCTTCTGTTCTTTTCTCTTTCTTTCATCTTTTAATTCATAAGGTGATGCTCACTAATTTGAGCTCTCTTCAGATGATTTTTAAACTCCTCTGGTCCAACTTCTTTTCATCAACTTTACCCTCAAGCTAGCCATGATAACTATTTGTATCGTTAACAATACAAACTCTAGGTTACCTAGATCCTGGTCCTAGATGTTCCACTCTATTTACTGTGAGACCTTAATAGAGCAAGGTACTTAATGTCTCAAATCTCAATTTCCCCACCTGTAAAATTGGAATAACAATATCGACCTCCAGAGTTACAAAAAGAATTCCATGAGATAAACACAATGGTAAAATCTCGGCTAATGGAAAGAACTCAGCAAATGTTAGCTATCTTTTCTATCAATATCCCTCACTCCTATTAATTTCAGCCTCATTCCTGAACGTCAAAACTAGCTTTGTTACTTCCTACTATGTTTTTCTGTCTTCTATCCTTTACCATATCCTGGATATTCCTCTTTTGAAGCATTAAAAACACACAAAAAAAACAAAAACCTAACTCTCCTTTCTTTTTTTTCCCCTCATTGATGCCTGCCTGCACTATTTACAGAGTATATAGGGGCAGCTATCATGTTTCTAAATTTTTAAGAAGTATAAATCAACCTACCTGTTAAATAAATATGTTCTACACTCCCATCTTGAAAAATTATACCTTAGAAATGCCCTAGAAGAACAGGTTTTAAATTTAGATTTATCAGGCACCTCTGGGTCCTACCTCCTTTCCCCACCTCCACATCTCTGTGGGTTCTCTTCCCAACACTTTCCCTTACAGCCATCTTTGAAAACTTACCCCTCCATCAAGGACATTTCAAACACTTCCTTCTCCAAATTTCCCTTGAACCAGGTATGATCTCATCCTCCTCTGAGTATCCAAATTATTTTGTCTCTATATATTCTAATCACACTAATGGCATTTTGTCTTGCACTTTTATCAGTACCTATGTGTTTGTCTTCCTAGTTAAAGGCAGCTTCTAATCCATCAGTGATTCTCTGTGCTCAATGTTAACAGCATGTAAAAACCTACTGATTAACCTTTTAAGGAAAAAAAACCCACTGAGCTCCACCCCGAACAAAGCAGAATGTGGAATGAAGAAGCAGGCATGGTTATTTTTTAAAACTCTACTGCTAATATTGAGTTGATAAGAGCTGTATAAAATTATGTATTCTTTGGGCTTCCCAGGTGGCACTAGTGATAAAGAACCTGCCTGCCAATACAGGAGATATAAGAGACACAGATTCAATCTCTGGGTCAGGAAGATCCCCCAGAGGAGGGAATGGCAACTCACTCCAGGGTTCTGAAAAATCTCATGGACAGAGCAACCTGGCGGGCTACAGTCCATAGGGTCACAGAGTTGTACATGACTGAGTGCGCACCCATATATTCTTTGCAGGGCAAGGTCTATAAACACATTCTTCTGAATTGAATTTAAGCTAATCCATGTTTTTCCCACTGCAAAACACTTTATGGTCCACAGGCTGCATGTAACTCTTAGACTTACTGTAAAAATTTACCAGTGCTGAAGAATGATGGTCACTTATGCTCTAGAATTATGCAAAAGGAGACATACACAGAATTAATCTTATTCTGGATCAAGTTGTCTCCTTTACCTTTATCTCTGCATTTATTCTGTATAGTACATCTTACTGACCACATAATGCACTTCTTAAAAGCATGGTCAGCATGTTATTCCTAATATCTAGCATAGTATGTGTAGCACACAATGGGCATGAAATAAAAGTTTAGTGAATGTGTGAATGAATGAGCCAAATGTATGGATGGAAATTACAAGCCAGCAGGAATTCAGAAACTATTTCAGTTGTTTGGTAGGCTGAATAATGACCCTCTTTAAAGATATCCACCTCCTCATCCCTGGAACCTGTGACTATTACCTCAAATGGCAATAAAAAAATAAAAAGAAAAAAAGGAATCACCAATGTGATTAAAGATTTCAAGGTGAAGAGACTAATCATATGCATCCTTATAATAGGGAGGGAAAGGGAGATTTGATACACACAAAGGAGGAGACAGCAATGTGACCTCAGAGGCAGAGGACAGAATGATGCAACCACAAAGTAAGGAACGCTGGTGGCTGCCAGAAGCTGGAGGAGGCAAGGACCAGATCCTTCCCTAGAGCCTCCGGGGAGATGGCCCCTCTGCTTACACCCTGACTTCAGCTCATTGAACTGATTTTGGATGTTTGCCCCCAGAACTGTAAGTGAATAAATTTCGGTTGTTTTAAGCCATCAGGTTTGTGGTAATTATAGCAGCCACAGGAAACAAACACAAGATGGAAAACTTATATCCAGAGAGGTAATATGATTTTTTCCAAAGCCCCAAGTTAGGGCAGAACTGGGCTTTTGATAGAGATTTCCTGACTCCTTCAGGTACTCTTATTTTTTCCATTTTACTATGCTACCTGCTACATATTTCAAAGCCCACAGAGGCCTCTAACTCTTTGATTTAAATCTGAGTAACAATTAGAGCCTCATCTATGACCACAAAATGGAAACTGTAAAAATTCTAAATCTCTCATGCCAATCTTATTAGCAGCTTATCTGGTCTGACCAAAAAAAAAAAAGTCATCTGACAAACTTGTTGCTAATATCAGGTCCAAAAAGATACTCAGGGCAAATATTTCACTAAGCCACATGTAATCAATACATGCTCAGTCACTAAGTCACGTCTGACTCTTTTGCAACCTCATGGACTGTGGCCTGCCAGGCTCCTCTGTCCATGGGATTCTGCAGGCAAGAATACTGGAGTGGGTGGCCATTTCCTTCTCCAATGTAATCAGTATACAACAATAATGGTGGAGATGGGAGGGGCACTCACATGGAAAATGGTATAAAAACACAGCAAAAAGTTGAAGTAAGGCAACAAACTTATTCACTATTCAGAGTGGGATAGAGCAGGAATACAGTAAGAAAGAGGAAAGATGTAATTCCATTTGCTCAAAAGTGAGCAATACTGGAAACTGTGTTAGAACCTGGAAATGGTGGTCTTTCTCATCAGTATGGAAAGAAACTACACACATCAGAGTTTACAGAGACATTCACAAAAGGGTAGTTTACAAGTTCAAGTTGAGCAAAATTTACAAATTTATGTGTAATAATTCTAAAAGAACGCTGGATCCTTTACTATGTTTTTTCACAATTACACCTTTTAGGTACCAACAGTCATGACGTATTTTCCAAGCAAGGAAACTGGGACAAAAAGAGATTTAATGAATAACAGATAGATAACAGGTAATACCTGTTTCCAGAGCTTATGTTTAAGTCTCTGGGCTTTTACTAGTATCTTCAAATATGGATTTTGATAATTTCTCATTAATAGATAAGGTAACAAAGTATTCAAAGCAAGAGATATGGGTCTATTTAGATCTGATGAGTGTGAACTTTTTTTCACAGGAGTTATGGGGAGGGGTAGAGAATACTAAAGAATACAAAGAAGGCAGAAATATCAAACCTTCTTGCCTCAGACATTGGTTAAGAGCATATAACCACAACAGGATATAAACATTTCCTTAATGATCCTACAGTTATAACAAGCAAAATAAACAATCGAACCTTCACATGTCCCTATTCCCAAAGGATCTCAGGTTTACTTCGTAGTTTAAAAATTAGTCACTCATTTAGACTGAGCAAATCTCTATGGATTTGGGGAGTTCACTATCAACTAATGTGTTATAGCATTGTTGTTGGTGGATGTTACCCCACAGGAAGCTGGACCATTGCATCATTCAGGGTAAAGACATACTTGTTATGCACGTGACAAAGAAAACCCTACCCTAAGATGTCCCACAGAGAGCTGTGAAAGACATGCAGTGCTTGTCTGTTCCACATCTGTTCTTTTCATGATATTGAGAAAATGAACATTCTTGCAGATATGAAAGGAACCCTGTATGACTAGGTATGTGCCAAAGTAAGACGTCACTCTGTCCAGCAAATATTATACTGCAACACTGTCAAGCCAAAAACATCTTTAATGGAGACATAGAAAGTTTAAGATCGCAATTTAATCTTTATGAAGACATTACCTATTATATTAACATGCTTATAAGAGGAACTGAAAACTTACAGATTGAAAAGTCTTAAGGTTTTAAACCAGCTGTTTTTACATACTGTACATAAAGTGCTCAGACATCAAGGGCATAAAAAGTTAAGTGTTAATAATACAGTATGCAAAAATTACATGAGTTTTTAGAAGTTTAAAGGAAGATGATCCAATCAACTCTAAACTAACTTAAAAAAAATCTCCTGCTTAATCACAACTCAAAATTCTTTTAACTTTTTGTTTCCTTAAGGCAAAAAGAAATTTTTCTATTTTCTTTTCTTAAATATACTATGCATTTTTTTATAAGGAGGGAGGTAGCTTATAAGTATTGCAACAGGGAGAGGTTGAAGGTACTAAAATAAAAAAAGGATGCAGCTGCTTCTACCACTTTGCTAGCTAACACCATCCCAAATTTAGAGACTTTTCTGCCTTTAGGGAACTCAGCATGTGACTGCAAGTCTTGCAAACAATAAGCACCCTACCGCAATGTTTATTTTTCAAGGGACAGACAAGCAACACTAGAAAGAGAGAAAACATTTCAATGTGTAGAACTAAACAGAGGAAAAGAACATCTCAAAATCATCATTCAGAAAGTAAAGAGAACAGAGAATCAACAAATGAGCACATAAGAAGAAACAAAGGGAAGGGATATGATTTTCCAGAGACTGAGTAGCTTGGTTTTGCTCAAATGTTTTCAACAGCTTCCCCACCCTCCAAGACAGTACCACCATCATCAGCCTCCTCTCAAAGCCGTTCATTCTTCACTTGTTTGGTTCCGTTGATATGCTAGGCAGCATACTGGTTAATGAAGTAAGCAACTGGAAGTAACATAGCCAACTACTTTATTTTATATCAAAAGAAAAAAAAAATCAGAAAGCTGTCCTTCCCTCTTACAGAGCTATTACTAAGACAACATCCAGCATCAAGAGATAAGTTCCATAATTGACAGAGGTAGCAGATGTCAGAGGAGCCCATGAAGGCTTCACAGAACCATCGAATTGGATTCATGTCTTGAAAGATGAACAAAGACATTTCCCAAGATACAGAGAGGTGGAGACTATTGGGGAAAAGCATTCTCAGCAATTAGAAAGGTGCATTTAAAGGTCTAAATGCAGAAAAGCAGGACCTGTGGAAGGCACACAGCTCCATGTGGTGATCAGAACAGAGTTCAGGGCTTATTGAGGAGAAAGAGGAAGATAAATCTGGAAAGGGTACAAACACAGGTATATATCAGGTAGGGGTGATGGACAGCCACTGATAATTCTTAAAGAGGGCAGTGACTTGATTAGATTTAGGCTGAAGGAAGCATAATCTCATAGTACAAAACAGACTTGCTACCAGGAAGTTCAGAGCCAACTCCCTTCCTTTTCTGCAACTTTACAGAACCTAAGTATATGTAGTAAAGGTGTTTACTTTATCCAATTTTCCTTTCTTTATTTCTTTTCTTTTTCATGTATTTTACTTTTTAAACTTATTATATAGATCCCAAATCCTGTTTGGAGTTAGGCAGCATAAAAGAAAAATAAAGAAAGGTAGGAAGGCAGATGGCTAAGCGGATTATCAATTCTCCCAACAGGAGGGAAAATGAACTCTTCTTTGACATGTTTTATTGAAATTCAGAAATTCAATAACATGCATTATCTAACACAAGTTATGGTATATATTCTTTTTCCCCTGTCTATAATTGGCTTCCTGACTTTTCCTACTAATTGCTAGGTCCTTTAACTGAAACACAATTACCTTTAAAGTCTGTTTACCTATATATTGTTTCACTTTAAACATAAAGCCAAAATAAGATACATTCATTCAATTTTCCATTAAAAAATTAAGCACGATATTATAGACAGAAAGATATATATATATGTAATTAAAAACCATAAAAACAATGCAAAAACAATTGTCACAGCATATGCTCTTATTTTCTAAAAGCAGTTTTAAAAATATCTCTAACTATAATGCTTATTTAATACAACATATAATGAGGGAAGACAAGACTTTAGGAAGAATTATTTTACAGTCACTGGATTAATAATTTATTATGACAGTATGCCCTAAACGATAGTTACATTTCCAAAATGTCCACATCCTTGAACACACTGGGCAAACATCTGGGGTGCCAGTGACAAACCAAACAAATACTACAATGACGTGCATTATTTTTCCTATCAGATAGAGCTTTTTAAAAGAGAGGTTCAAGGTAAAGTTTTGACTTTGCCCATTTGCAAAGCAGTCTTAGATCTCCAGAAAGCACTCAAAATCTCAAGATCAGAAATATATTAAAGTCATGACATATCAGTTTATCTACATTTTCTACGACTTCCTTAAAAATCACTGCAGATGGTGACTGCAGCCATGAAATTAAAAGACACTTACTCCTTGGAAGGAATGATGCTGAAGCTGAAACTCCAGTACTTTGGTCACCTCATGCGAAGAGTTGACTCATTGGAAAAGACTCTGATGCTGGGAGAGATTGGCGGCAGGAGGAGAAGGGGACGACAGAGGATGAGATGGCTGGATGGCATCACCAACTCAATGGACGTGGGTTTGGGTGAACTCCAGGAGTTGGTGATGGACAGGGAGGCCTGGAGTGCTGTGATTCACGGGGTCGCAAAGAGTCAGACATGACTGAGTGACTGAACTGAACTGAACTCCTTGGAAGGAAGGTTATAACCAACCTAGACAGCATATTAAAAAGCAGAGACATTAGTTTGCAAGCAAAGGTCCATCTAGTCAAGGCTATGGTTTTTCCTGTGGTCATGTATGGATGTGAGAGTTGGACTGTGAAGAAAGCTGAACGCTGAAGAATTGATGCTTTTGAACTGTGGTGTTGGGGAAGACTCTTGGGAGTCCCTTGGACTGCAAAGAGATTCAACCAGTCCATTCTAAAGGAGATCAGTCCTGGGTGTTCATTGGAAGGACTGATGCTAAAGCTGAAACTCCAATACTTTGGCCACCTCATGCGAAGAATTGACTCATTGGAAAAAACCCTGATGCTGGGAGGGACTGGGGGCAGGAGGAGAAGGGGACGACAGAGGATGAGATGGCTGGATGGCATCACCGACTCGATGGACATGAGTTTGAGTGAACTCCGGAAGATGGTGATGGATAGGGAGGCCTGGCATGCTGTGATTCATGAGGTCACAAAGAGTGAGACAGGACTGAGTGACTGAACTGAAGGAAACCTTTCTTTAGAATCATGCCAAATAGTGAAACAGTGTAGCTGTTAGAACATTCAAGTTCTTGTTGTTAGAGGGTCAGTCAGTCAGTCAGTCAGTTCAGTCGCTCAGTCATGTCCGACTCTTTGCGACCCCATGAATAGCAGCACGCCAGGCCTCCTTGTCCATCACCAACTCCTGGAGTTCACTCAAACTCAAGTCCATTGAGTTGGTGATGCCATCCAGCCATCTCATCCTCTGTCGTCCCCTTCTCCTCCTGCCTCCAATCCCTTCCAGCATCAGAGTCTTTTCCAATGAGTCAACTCTTCGCATGAGGTGGCCAAAGTACTGGAGTTTCAGCTTTAGCATCATTCCTTCCAAAGAACACCCAGGGCTGATCTCCTTTAGAATGGACTGGTTGGATCTCTTTGCAGTCCAAGGGACTCCCGAGAGTCTTCTCCAACACCACAGTTCTTGGAAGAAAAGTTATGTCAACCTAGATAGCATATTGAAAAGCAGAGACATTATTTTGCCAACAAAGGTCTGTCTAGTCAAGGCTATGGTTTTTCCAGTGGTCATGTATGGATGTGAGAGTTGGACTGTGAAGAAAGCTGAGTGCTGAAGAATTGATGCTTTTGAACTGTGGTGTTGTTAGAGGGTACTCACCAGAAAATGAGCATAATATGTATAATGTCAAATATTATGTTTCCTTAACTAGTTTATGGGATTCCTGGGTGGCTTAGTGGTACAGAATCTACCTGCCAATGAAGGAGACATTGGATTCAATCCTTGGGTCAGGAAAATTCCCTGGAGAAGGAAATGGCAACCCACTTCAGTATTCTTGCCTGAGAAATTCCATTGACAGAGGAGCCTGGCCGCCTACAATCCATGGGTTGCAAAAGAGTTGGACACAACTTATTGACTAAAAAATAGCAACAACTCGTGTATAAAAGTCATGTCAGTAACAGCTGAAGACTGCAAAAGAATCATGCCAGTTTATCTGAAATTACCGTGATAAAGAAGTAAAATTCACAATTCTTAACATTTACTTATTGGAGTCACACTTTTAAACGCCTTCATAGTTTAAATATGATGATGAAAATCTAAGCCAAATAAGCCATAGTTAATAAACACTTGTTTTACATTGATCTTTTCATGAATGCAGTTCAAAACAATGCTGAACTTTTTGAACATACATAAGCAAACATGGGTACATCTGCAAGATACACGTGGACAGCCTTTTGTTTATAGGATTATGTGGACATTTATAGAGTATATTTTTCCTCTGTGTACTTTGGAGATGGCTCCTCAGAATACCAAAGAATGTGTGTGTACATGTGTGCCCATGTGTGATTGTTTTGCAACACTACAATGATTTTTAGGGATTAGAGTTATGTAGGGCCACATATGCTCCAATAAATAACACTCAAAATGATTTACCTTCTGTGATTCTCTATATATTTCTTAATTTTTATCTGTCATCTTTTGAGAATGGCAAAATTATTATGGCAAATTCTAACTCCAGAAGAAATTCCCCAGCTTGGCCAGTTGCCAGTGGAGCTATAATATCAGTAATGAAGAGAAAGTTTTCTTAGAAGTAAAAGCCTGGAAGAAAAGGTTAATTACGTAGAGCTGCCTGACAAGCAACCATCTATCATAAAAGGAAAGAGCTTTATATAATCAAGTGCCAGAAAGTTATCATGAAAAAAAATAAGACTTCAAACCATTTTACAGAGTACCTCAGAGTTTTCTACTTCCTCTTAATCAAAACAGATTTTAAAGAAAAACTCATCAATAATTTAGCCATGAGTCTTTCATTTTGGACATTAAAGTATCTGAAGAAACAGAAATCAACACACAGAATATGCACTGATAAAACGCATTGACTGTAATTTGTAAAGAAAAGCATGACAAAATTAAACGTGTAGTAACGCCTCACCTATTAGAAACTCAGAATTTTATTGTTCTATATAGCAAGATGGTTAGACAGCATCACCAACTCAATGGACATGAATCTAAGCAAATCCCAGAGATAGTGAAGGACAAGGGGACCCTGGTGTGCTACAATCCATGAGGTCAGAAAAAGTCGGACACGACTTAGCAACTGAACAACACATAGCAAGATAAAAAGAACCAAGAAAATCCCATACTGAGAAGTTTAGATTTAGCAATAGTACAAGAATGAATCACTTAACTGTGAAGTTGCAGTAATTAAAAAAACGAAAACAATATTTAATAAAATTTAACATGAAGTATTTCTCACTTATACTATACTCTGTGATCAAATTCTGTTACAACATACTTCAAGGGAAAAATTTATTCCATTATCTTAGAATATTGTATTGAACACTACTTGAAATAGATAATTAGCTGGGAGCCTGAAATTATTTTAGTTAAATCAAGATTATTGTAATAAGATTAAGCCTGTATTTCATTAAAAAGCCAACTGATCAGATGTATCTGGGGAAGCCATAACCTTGATTTGTCTACAGCTCTATTTCATTTGCCATTCATTTTTTATGGTAACTCATTGTGAATAAATTGAAGAAAAACATACCCACTTGGACATTATGACATTTGTTTGTAGCTTTGTCCTGGTTTTAGTTTCCCACTTAATGACTAAATGGCACCACAGTGGGCAATGCACTGGAGTAAAAGTGGTGAATCATTAAAGACTTTGTAAATTTTAAAAACAAGGGCAGGCCTTCTGGGCCCCATATGCTTCTAGAAAACCCAATGTTGTGCTGTATTAATTGAACCATGAAGCTTTTATTAGTGCTCTTTAAAAATGCTTGCAGTGAAGCTTTTATTAATGCTTGCCCTCAAATTGTTTATACTACTTAGCATTTCCATGAGATTTTTTATTTCAAAGAACTTTTTGATCATTAATTATATCTCCTCTACATTTCTATAAGAGAACTCAGCTGTTTAGCAAAATAGAGGCATGAAAAGAAAACTCAACTAATTTTTGCCTAAGGTTTGCCACAGAAAAAAAGAAAAGGAATATTAATAGAATATAAGATCTTTCCACAAACCTTTAGTTTGTATAAATAGCCAGGTCTCTCTCAATAAGGTGGATAGTTGTTATTAGTGTTCCCACAATGGTGGAGAAACCAGAAATGAGCCACCTATATACAATTGGCTTTGAAAACTAAAATTACAGGACTTAGGGATACAGTGACTATAGTAACTCTGCCATCCAGACTCACCGAGGAGCCCATGAAGCCACAACATTATGAAATCCCAGGGGGCATGATGCCTATTGTGTTCTATGTCTGGAAAATTCCTTTGGGTGGATTTTCATCAAAATTACATTATATACATTCAACTCATCAAAATTAAAAGTCACACTGGAATCACTCCAGAGCTCATACAGCCTAATTTATTTACTCTTAAAAATGTTCAGACTCAAATCATGTTTTCTATCACCTTGGGATCATTCTAAAAATTTGGTCTGGGTTAAATAATTAGAAATTTGTTCTGAGGAAGAAAAAAATGTATTCTACCTATAAGAATCTCTTTGGTTCATCTCCACCTAAAAACAGAATGTCTTACTAGCAGAGAAAACATTAAGATTAAGATCTAGAATTTCAGAATTTCATTACAAATTATTACTTCCTCTAGTTTTCAACAGTACTAGGTTTTTATATACCAGAAAGCAAAATAAGTGAGCTATAGCTTAGCATGTTTTGTGTTTTTTTTTAAACAGTGGTGCGGGGAGTTGTCAGAGAACCTGTATTTTGACAAGAGCATCAGATGATATTTATTACCTGACATGTTTGGAAAACTCTAGGTTAGATGAGCCCTAAAGTCTTCCCTTCTGAATTTTGGCAATCCTGATAAAAATAAATTACCAGAAATGTCTTACAGACTGCTATACAGAAGAAATTAACTTCTGTTCCTATAATTATTAAAATACTTAACACACTGAATGGACCAAAACTATTTACACTTCTGTCTCTCTTATTAAAGGGTATGTCCATGATTTTAGTACTATGATTTTAGTACTGTTTGTGTCCCCACTGAATAACACACTGCTTAGTACAAAATACATGTATGAGTGAGTGAGTGACACTCTCAAAGAGTGTCCAACTCTTTGAGACGCCAGGGACTATACAGTCCATGGAATTCTCTAGGCCAGAATACTGGAGTGGGTAGCCTTTCCCTTCTCCAGGGGATCTTCCCAACCCAGGGATCGAACCCAGGTCTCCTGCATTGCAGGTGGATTCTTTACCAGCTGAGCCACAGGGAAGCCCAAGAATACCGCAGTGGGTAGCCTATCCCTTCTCCAGTGGATCTTCCCAACCCAGGAATCAAACCGGGATTTCCTTCATTGCAGGCGATTCTTTACCAACTGAGCTATCAGGGAAGCCCAAATACATGCATAGTTAAGTTTTGAATGAACAGCTATCTTAACTGCATCAAGCTAGCTGCCAGTCTTATGCATGTACTCCATTCAGACTCCTCAGAGCCCAAAAGCAACGCCCAGTGCTCTAACCTAGAACATTATTGGGGAAGCAAGATTAAAATAAAAATCAGTGTATTCCATATTCAGAAATCAGTATTTATTGTTTGACTGAATATATGATCGAGGCAGTAATATTTAGTACTTGATAGTACTCTTGCCTGGAAAATCCCATGGACAGGGGAGCCTGGTGGGCTGCCGTCTATGGGGTCGCACAGAGTCGGACACGACTGAGTGACTTCACCTTCACTTTTCACTTTCATGCACTGGAGAAGGAAATGGCAACCCACTCCAGTGTTCTTGCCTGGAGAATCCCAGGGACAGGGGAGCCTGTTAGGTTGCCGTCTATGGGGTCGCACAGAGTCGAACACGACTGAAGCGACTTAGCAGGAGCAGCAGCAGCAGAGAACTTCTATGAGAATTTTGTTAATACCTGACGAAAAAAAGACTTACACCATCCCAGAACCAATTTTCAAGACAAACAGAAATACTCTATCTGAAATACGATAAAGAATTTCTGGAACAACTGGAGTGAGACTATTTTTCTGGTGTACAATAACTCCTTAGAGCCCTTTGCAGAACAAAAGCAAAATAAATGGATGGTGATTGCATAAGACCAATTTAATTCTTTTTAGACAGGTTTTTTTTTTTAAGGAGATGTGAGAAAAACACTTTTTCTAAGTCAAACAATTAGGTTACTTCTCACCAGTAGAATATATATGGCACCGTGAGATACAAGCTAATAGTAGCTGAAGAATGTTTTAATGTTTGTGGCTAGAACATTTTCCTTTATATAAATGCAAAGTGCATTTCAGGTCTCTCTGATCGCAGTTTGTATTTGGAATAAACAGAAAAGATTCCCACCGCCTGATCCATTTGCTATGACTTTCTTCAATTTAGAGTTCATTCATAAGAACTTTCCAAACATAACTGATTAAGACCTCTGTATAATGCTGCTCTCAGCAGACCATAAGTATTTATAAGAAAGAAAGTCCATAAGAAAAATCTTAATGACTCTAAAGTCAAATGAGCTTCACTTGGTCACTGTCTCATACTTCTTCTAACTGAACAATTATCATGACTGGCAATAACCTCCTCAGCGAAACAGCAGCCTCAAAGGACATTTTCATATTACAAAATCAGTACTCTTAGGGGCAGGGTATGCTGATTTCAGCAGTCAAATGTTACCAATAGTGAGCTATGTTAGGTATCTGTAGGATTAATCCAAGTATTTGGTATTATTTTACTTTGTCTTTTTGAAAAGGAGTCCAGTATATTTGATCATATTATTATATATTACATTTATATATAGGAACTCAGAGTCTTTATATAATGCTACAAATTGAGTATTAGAAGCTGAATTTAAGTGCTACTCACTCCTTCTCTATACACACCTTAAAACATGGATTCATGTCCCCTTCTTATACAAACAACAGCCTATGCTGCACCGACAATAAGATTTCTATTTAACCCTAAACTCCTTTAACCATATATATTTTCTCTCTTTCAAAAGTTAGGTGTATGCATTTATCTGTTTTCCTTTTCTCTTTTACCTCACAAAGTTTAGTAAATGGTACTTCTGACCATCTGTTCCTTACATGTACACTTCGTTTCTATAGCTTTTTGCCCAATATACTTTACCTCTTAAGCAGTTACCTCAACAACAAAAATGTCACTCCCACATTCTGTTCCACACATCAGATGAGAAAATTAAGAGTGGAATAACCCTTACATTGATCTCTCAATAAAAACTCATTACTTTTAGAATGAAATTAGATGTAATACAGACATACCTGAGAAACGAGCTAAGATGTCCATAGATCACATTAAGCATCACCATAGAATTTCTCACCTGTTTGTCTTCCTGCCACTTGTTCCACTTTTTTTTAACCAGGTGAAATTTTTAAATATTTCTTATTACATTGTATCGATTCTCCTTTTCAAATAGCGTGATCAAAATATTTCTGTATTCATTAATTGCCAAGTATATACCTTTAAACATGCCTTGACTGGCTAAACTGGGAATCTAACGGCTCACAATAGTGTTATAACAGGATTGTGTGTTTCCCATTAAAAATAAGAGGGTCCAGTTTGAAATTCTGCCATTTGCAAAACATGAATGGACATTAAGAGAATTATGCTGAGTGAAATAAGTTAGAGAAACAAATACTGTATGATACCACTTACATGTGGAATCTAAAAAGTACAACAAACTAGTGAATGTAACCTAAAAGAAACAGACTTACAGATATAGAGAAAAAACTAGTGATTACCGTGAGGAAGAGGAAAGGGGAGAGGGGCAATATACAGGTACAATTTGTAATATATAAAACAAGCTACAAGTATATATTAAACAACATGGGGAATGTAGCCAATATTTTACAACAACTATAAATGGAAAGTAATCTTTAAAAATTGTGAACCACTATATTGTACACCTGTAGCTTACAGAATATTGCACATCAACTATACTTCAATAAAAAAAGAAGAAAATAAGTGAATCCAATAACTATTTAAAAGTTAAATTTTATAAATTGAGTTTAATTATAATTTAGATCCAAAAATTTCCCATATAGTTTCATCCTTCATTAGCCTTATTGAGATCTGCATTTTGTGTCCATTTCAAGATTACAAATTCAGGTAGAAATAACAAAACTACTTTCCCATGGTTCTATCTGGCCTGTCATTCTCTGTGAAATAAATTGGGAGGTAAACAAACAATCTGGAGAAGATACGGGGAAGATCAGTAGAGAATAAAGAGACATAGACAATTTTATAAAAATATATAAAAAGTATAGTTTCTGGTCTTAAGAATTAAGGGCACTCCCTGTATAAATTCTAGACAGTAACTTGTAGAAATGGAGTAAGTTTTCTGCCACATCTGTACTTTAGCCAATTTGTTCCAACTTCTTTCAGTATGTTTTTTAATGATTCCAACACATTCTACCACAAGAAAAAAAGTTTGACTATGGTATTTCTAAATTAAATGTTTCTTTTAAATTATGTAATTTTGAAACATTAAATTTATATATAAATAAATATATCTACTCCCACTGACAGAGAAAATATACATACAGTAAGTCCCCTACATATGACCCTTAACGATGTGAACATGTGTGCCGGCCCCTGTATGCCAGCTGCTGTACTACTCTACTTTCTAAGGTACTGTACTGTAAGATTAAAAACGTTTCACTTTTCTGCTTGTTTTTCATGCATGTGTTATATAAACTTATTACAGTACAGTACCATACAACTGATTGTGTTAGTTGGGTACCTAGGTTAACTTTGTTGGACTTACTAACAAACTGAACTTACAAACGCACTCTTGGAATGGAACTCGTTCATATGTAGGGGACTTACTGTAATACATATTTTTAAGGTAATATATTCATATATAAGATGCAAATATCATTTTAAGTTTAACTCAATAGAAAGGACTGTAATTCTATACTTAATGCAGGTCACACAGAGGGCTGCCTGTGAGGGTAGGGGTGTGGGGCCAAGAGTGGGTGGGGAGCAGGCAGAGGTGGAGGAAGGAACAGGTATAGCAGGCTAGACCGGTGCTTCCCAAAGTGTAGTCCCCAGGCAGCAGCAGCATCACCTAGAGAAACCTGTAAATACTGCAATTCCTGGGACACACCTAAGACCTGAATCAAAAAACAAATGGGGAAGTAGCTTCATTTTAACAAGCCCTCCCATTGATGCTAAAGTTTGAGAACTCGTGAGCTACGGGGACTCAGATATAAGAAGCCTAGGTAACTTCATCTCTTATTCAGATAATAACGCCAATTATAAATCATGACTGTGACTAAAGATTCTGGAATATCTCTACTACATCATTTAGAATGAACAAATACTGTTACACTCTCCAATAATTTCTAGTTCCAAATTCAACACAGAAACTGGCAACTTGCTGGGGATGTGGAGAAGGCTGATGAGACACAAATTTCAGAGCAGCTGATCTGGGTGTGGCCAGCCCTCCACAGAGTGAAAATCTTGGCAAAAGATTTCCCTTTATAAGCTGAGTAAAATATTCTACTAGCTTCAACCTCAGGAGTTGGATAACTCAAGGATATCAATATGCTGAAATATTTTTAAAGAATACGCAGAAATAAATACTCCCATAATGATCCAAACAGAAAATTCTTTTTAAATTTGTCTATGTTTAACATGTGATATCTGAAGCTATTCCATCATTCTGAAGATTTGGATCGTGTTTGTTCCAAAAGTGACACCCTGTTCCTGGAGAAATGGGTGTTGGCTGTGCTGATCACAACACTACATGAGCCACACATCAACTGGACTCAGAGGAAGCAGGTGTTGAGATTATAATTAAATATGTATATAGGAAACAGGAGTGGCAGCAAAGAAGGGTGGAGAAGAAAAATATCCTTCCTGTGTGTCACAGAGATGGAAGAGGAGTAAATTCACAAGCTGACTTGCAAAGCCCATGACACCATTTAAAAAGCATACAGACAGGTATTTGGTCAGAAGACTATGGATGTAGAGTTAGATGCCTATGTCATATTTAATAAATGTTTATAACTTCATAAAATTCACCCCAAATGTTACATTTGCAGCAGAGGAATTAAAGTCTACTGCTCAGATAACAAAGCAAATGAAATTAATTGCCTGCACTGCAAACTGGTTATATAATAGAGGACTGGCTATAGAACACAGTTCAAAATTCATTATATCGACCAAACTTCATCAGGAAAAAAAAGTTATTTCACAATTTAAATTGCTTAACTTGAAGCAATACAAAACAACATCTTTCATACTAAATTTGTTTAAAGTTTAAAAAGCAATCAGACTGACCGGACCGCACTGGTGAACTCATCATGGGAATAAGGAGAAGGATTGATGGGCCGAGATGCAGACTCACAGCCTTCTGTTAGCTGGCAACGCTGGTCCACGAGAAGCTGGTCTAGGTGGAACCTAGAATGTAAGAAAAATGCCTGTGTATTATATACGTTACATCAAGCCACACGGGAAAAGAAACATAAGAGGACCAGCCTTGAGTTTCAGTTTAGCCACAGCTCAACAGAGAGTCTCTGAGGTAGTCACATCAACCTCCCAGGTTTCTTAAGTCTTCATTTATAAAAGAGCAAATTTACCAAAGCACAAAAATATGCAAACACTAAAATAAAATAATAGATGTGGAAGGAATATGTGAAAAGCACTTCATGTTATTGTTGTTTAGTCGCTAAGTCATGTGCGACTCTTTTGCGACCCCATGAACTATATAGTCCACCAGGCTTCTCTGTTCATGGGATTCCCCAAGTAAGAATACTAGAGTGGATTGTCACTCCTTTCTCCAAGGGATCTTCCCAACCCAGGGATTGAACCTGAGTCTCCTGCATTGGCAGGCGGATTATTTACCACTGAGTCACCTGGGAAGCCTGAAAAGCACTCCATGTAATTATAATTAGTTTCTTATTTACAATTATAACTAATTTGTTGTTATCATTATTACAGAAATTTTAAATTTTAATTTTAATTATAATAAGTATCTCATTATACAGTATTCTTAGTTATTACTGTTACAGATTTCCTTCTGAAGGTAAGAACTTCTTGCCAAAAACACTGTAATAGACTAAAAAGAAGTATAACAAATACACTATAAACTACAAGGGTGACAGAAAATTCTCATTACCATTTCCATTTCCTCTTGAAGTCTTTTGCAATCTTGTTCCAATCAAAAGTAATAACAACCATAGTCTTTCCAGGGGTGGCACTTAACAGGATGGACTTCTTGAGAGGAATTTAAGGGACTTTCTGTTTTTAATTTGAATATACTCTCACTTCTAGACACTGCAGCAAAGAGCAATAGGAAGGACATTTTCCCAACAGCTTACTGGAATTTCAAAGTTGAAAAAATCAAGAGGAAAAAGAAGCTCTTAAAGTTGTACTTAATGAGTTTCTTACTAAAATAGTATATCCCAATTGCACTATTTTTATAGACAGTATGCTGTAACTCTGAGAACCATACACTTTTTATCTTGAAAATCCAACATATTTATTGTGACTCATTTTCCAATCAGTATTGTGAAAGTGTTATTACTATTTTTGTCCAAATGTATAAAGCAGATATAAATACATATTTCCCTTGAAGAACCATATAACATCACTAAGAATACCTATAACACTTCAAATGGTCTCAAAATAGAAATATGTTATTAAAAGTAGGTAGTGTAATAAATTCTAACAAGTTAATCCTTACCACATCATTCATGCTGGATATACATTATGATTTAGAAACAATAAAATGCACATTTTCATAAATCTTCAAAAATTTACACAGATGTGCTACTTTATCAGCATTACTTAAAGAATCTTAATTTCCAGGTTGATGAGAAAGTAGTATTTCTACAAAAAAAAAATGAAGAGCAAAAAATTTGATTTCTATATCAGCAAATAGTCAGTGGCTTTCAAATAAAAAGATGTCAGTATTATATTTTTAATGTAATAACATCATTTGCATAGTTCTTTAGTTACGAAGTACTTTTAGACATATTACCATATTTTACATTATTTTCGCATCAACCATGCTAATGGATACTTGTAACTCCCTTCTCTATCCTTATAGGTGAGAAAATTGATATGCCATATGCTCCATAATTAAAAAGTAATGAAGCAAAGTGAAAGTTAAAATTGAGTGAAATTTGAATTTATAGACTACCTAAAATTGATGACTGTGGACTTTGCGATTTTGACATTTTAGTTTTTTTACATTGCAATCTAAAATATTTTAAAATCCTCTAGATACATTCTTGATTCTCAATAGCACAGTTTGATTTCAAATAAAAAACAACAAAAAGCAAGGGACAGGAAACTTTAAGAGACTGTAAGTGAAGCAGCATTGGAAGGTACTTTCCTTCAAAGGCAGTTACTCTGTGTTTTAAAAAAAATTATTTTAAATCTATAATGCCACTTTGTACAACTGACACTTGTATACTTCATATAAAACTCAATTTAACCAATAATTTCCAAAAGTTAAACATACATACAAAGCCAAAGTTTTGTTACTTGTCCCAAAATCTAAGATTAAAAAGATGTTTCTATTTTTACACACTTCTGCCATTTACTTCCACAAACACATATGACAACTGTCCATGGCCATTTATTGATACATAATTGTATCAATACATAACTGTACAGTTTTATCTTCAAAGCTCTGGACTTGAGGTGCAAAGTGAATCTCAAGTGGAAATATGAATTTGGTTTCCAAAATACCACATTAAATACCTTTCAAAAATGTAAGCTACTCTCTGTGCCATTCAACCTTTTTAATAACTGCTTAATCATTACACATTCTTCTAACATTATGAAAGCTTTGCTATCTGAACACTGTTATAAAGAAAATTAATATGCATTTCTATGTTGATACATACTAGTTTCCACTTATGATATCCGCATTTCCAACAAGCCACATTAAACCAAAGTTACCACAGTAACTATAGCTGCATAACCGCAATACGGCCATTTAAAGAACTCTCCTAAAATGTTTCAGGGATATGGGTACTCTACACGTATATGCATATGGGGTGTGTGTGTCTGTGTGTGCATCAGAGCCTCCACACACTTCCCTCTACTCATGAACAACAAGATCAGCGGATGAGTAGTCCTATTCACACCTTTTAGGGACAAAACTGATTCAGAATTTGGCACAAATTAAGACTATTTTTAGTTGCCTGGAAAAGAAAGAGGGACCAGTGGGGGAATATTTGTCAATGAAAAAGGACAATTTATTCTTAAATCTTCCCAAGTTTCTTTATCTAAATGGACTGCTGAAAACAGACTATTTTCTTTAGAATAGAGAGGTTTTCCCCTACAGTATTAGTCATTCTTACAATAAGTTTGAACTACAAATAATAGGAAACTGACCTTCATGTGGGTAGATAAGTGAAAAAAGGAATAAAGTTACACTGATTATTTGTGAATACAGATTATTAAAGCAGATACAGAACTACTGCCTTCAAATAACGGTTTCAATTAACTAGCACCTTAATTTGTCCATGCTGTAAAAAATGTATACACACACACATATATGCACACTTAAGGAGATAATATAAGCACAGCAAAAGCAAAATTGCTGCTATAAACCTTTTCCCTATTGAGAGCCAAGAATGGTTATTTTGGGTCAACTATATTCCCTGAGGGCTTCCCTGGTAGCTCAGTTGATAAAGAATCTGCCTGCAATGCAGGAGACCCGGGTTCAATTCCTAGGTTAGGAAGATCCCCTGGAGAAGAAAATGGCAACCCACTCCAGTATTCTTGCCTGGAGAATCCCATGGACAGAGACTGGCAGGCTACAGTCAATGAGGTCGCAAGAGTCGGACACGACTTAGCAGCTAAACCACCACCACCATATTCCTTGAGGGACCTGGATCCACAATAGGGAGTTAAGAGTCTGCTTCAAAGAAGTCATCTCTGACTACAAGTTGGTCAGCTGCCTGCAAATAAATCAGTGCTATTATCCTGGGATAGAGCACAGGGCAATAGCCCAAGGGGATGACATCTTGCAATGCTTTAGCCTGCCTGTGCAGCCAGGGAAAGAGGGCATTAACACATTACACTGACCTAGCCCACACTGTGCTTATCATTAACATTATTGTGGAGGTGGTTCCATAGATCCTTGAACTATTCCACCTGCTTTCCATAATGTTCTATAATGGGCAAGTTAGCAGAGCTTTACAGATCACAAAGAATTTGCACAAGGATTATTTCCTCTGATCTTCACAATAGCCCTGGATTATACTAAGCCATTTTTATCCCCATTTTATAGATGAAGACTTTGAGGCTTAGGGAAGTTTTGAGAATTTGTTCACAGACATGCAGATGACAAATGGGAGGGCTGGCCTTCTGCCTTTTAGCCCACTCCTCTCTTTGTTGCATCACAGGGAATCACAGGCTGTTCTAGCAAAGCTGCTTGAATAACAAGACTCTATCTACCTAGTGATCACAATTTCAGTACTGACTCACTGAGTTGCAGATCTTTACTAAAGAACTTACCTAGTCATTGAACAGACTGAACTCAATAACCAATGATGAAAAGTAAATAGTTACAATAAATGTCTACAGGAATTCTCACAATATAAGAAATACGACTAACACTTCATCTTCCTACCACAATCTTTATTTTGATTTTTAAAACTATAACCTAAGCTTATTGTAGTTTTCTTTTTTTTTCTTTAGGGCAATTGGTATTAGGAAAAAGTGGAATGATTTTGTAGTCTATGTAACTAACAAGAACTGTGTCTCTAAAATATTTTTCTCAGACTTAGGGCAAGTTGTAATGCACAGCTTAGTCTAAAAAATCATTCACACTTATTTGCAAGTCCTTTTCTTCTGTGATGGAGCCATTAGCCCCAAGTCCTCAGCTTCATGGGCTGACTCAATTCATAGCACCCACTGTATGGTGCACTGAGTTCATGAGGAGGTTCATCAGACCTACAGTGTCTATCTTATGCCTCAAAACCTAATATTCTGCCATAATTTCATCTTTTGGAGAAAAATGCTAGAAAAATCACTCTTAACATTCTACTCAATTAAACAAACTCTTAATTGTGTACATACCAGATACTGTTACCCATGATGAAAATTTTCAATTCTTTACTTCTCACATTTCCCAAAGATAGTCATCAAAGCCAGAACACTGATGTCTTAAAAGCATCTTTGTATCTGGGCTCGCCTTTCCCTTTCAGTGAATACTGCCTTGGCTCAAGTAATTATTTATTCTTGATTACATTGTTTATCTAGCCTTCTATCTGGTATCCTTGCCTCCAAAGAATGTCTGAATGAATTAATTAGTAAATAAAATGTGGTAACCTATAAACTCCTTAGATGGCATTCAAGTTCCTTAATAATTTATTTCCTCTCACCCCTATTTCTCTCCTGCCTTCTTTTCCTCACACATAACTCCTATGGTTCCAGACAATCTGTCATTATTCCTAGGGTGATATTCAACATTATCAACTACTGCTGAGGCAGCGGCATTGAGAAATCAGAATGAACACCTGTATGAGCATCTATGTGGCTATACTTAAACACATAAGATGACTTTGGGATTAATTCTTTCTCTATAGTATTGTTCATATTTCCATGCTTTTGTGCCTCCTTCCCTGCAAAATACTATCATCTCTTCTCTACCTCCCAGCTCAAATTCTTTAAAGCCATGTTCAAGTGAGAAATTTTAACCAATCACTTCAAGTAAATGGTCAGCTTCCTCATCTATGTTCCCACTGTGTCTTGTACCATAACTGTATAACACCCCTATGTCAGATAATAAGAGCACCTCTTATATTAGTGACATACTTTTACTCATCATGAGACTACGGTCCTCGTTTCAGGGATTGCACTATCCCATCTCTGCAGTCCCCATATCTACCACCTGCCTGGTACGTAAAGAAAGTGAAAGTGAAGTCGCTTAGTCGTGTCCGACTCTTTGTGACCCAGTGGACTGTAGCCCATCAGGTTCCTCTGTCCATGGGATTCTCCAGGCAAGAATACTGGAGTGGGTTGCCATTTCCTTCTCCAGGGGAATCTTCCCGACCCAGGGATTGAACCCAGGTCTCCTGCCTTGTGGGCAGACGCTTTAACCTCTGAGCCACCTGGGAAGCCCTGGTACGTTAAGGAACACAATAAATTCTTAGAGGAAAAGGACTAAACCAATAAAACTTCACTTGCCTACCTTTGGGGAAGAACCATTTATCCAATTTGCTAGTATAAAGTTCTGAAGGACTAGAACACAGTCCTTTGACTTATATCAATGAAAGAAATAAAAATACTCTGGAGCATGAACCACCATTTAGAAAGAGTAGACCCAGACAAGGTGTGGGTCTTCATGAATCAGGCTAAGATAGCAGATACCCCAAAACAAATTTGCCTATAAATTAGATTGTCCTAGATAATGTCATTATTAAGGGTTTTGAACTGAAGTGATTTCTCAGGTCACTGGAAAGGTTCAGCTTCTCACCTCATTCGTTTCAGGTTTTTCTCAGCCTGAGGAAATTCATTTATTCATTAGACAAGTTCTACAAATTCACAACTGCATCAAAATAATCGAACTAGTATTCATCAAGAGACAGGAGAATGGGATATAGAGATTTAAGGATACTCGTTCCCCTTCAACTTCAGTAGCAGAAGCAGGATTGAAAAATAAAACTAATGACCACACTTAAGTTGTCTTAAACAATAGGACCCTTGGGACCCTGTGGACTCTGGGGACTGGAAAACTATTTGACAGGCACTCTTAGAGTACAGGTAACAACAGAACGGCCATTGAAAGGCCACACAGCAAACATACACTCTCTGTGCTAATTTGAAAGCAAATAATAAGTTCTCTTCTAAGACTTTTTAGGAGAACCATTTAAGCACAGGCTACACTTCAGGGTGTAACACAGAGCACAGAATGTATTTTGGAAGGTTAGTTCTGTATACATTTTGCATATTAAAAATAGGATTCAGTAGCCTATACTATACATATAACACAATGGTAGTATCTAAAAATATATATAACACAATCAGAAATGGTCTGCTGGATAATTCATTTTATAAGAAGAAATTATGCTAACTTCAGAGCCTGTACTAACAAAGATAGGCCTTTTCTTAGTAAGCATTTAGTTTAAAACCACACGGCTTAGCCCCAGGGTATCCAGCACCCAAATCACATCTCAAACAGCTTCTATGAAGACCATTTCATCAAAATCCTTCTTGCACTGATTTCTATGAGATCACCTTTGAAGGCCCCTACCTACAACTTCCCTTCTTGGACAATAGGGAATAGTAAGTCACAGCTACCATTATCATCAGTGTGAGTTTAAAATGAGAATCACAATGCCTGGAAACTGCAGGATATACAAGCCTCCTCTTAGTCATGGCAAAGAGGCTGTTAAAAAAGCGTTGTCTACTTGTAAATACACACGAGACCAAAGTCTAAAATAGAATTGAGGAAAGGGAGTAATAGTCGAAGTGAAGGAACTTGCAACAGACAACCTCTGATACCTGTGCAGCAGGAGGGCTTTGTGATCTATACACTATAACCTTCCCTGCAGAAAACTTGCCTGATCAAGCGTGCTTAAAAGAACCTGGCTCGCAGCCTACTACCCTGCCAGTGTGGAGACACGGGTCATGATCAGCAAGCCAAATACAAAAGACCTTTATCCATCAGTGCAATTTAGATCGACATGGTTCTTTCTTTCAAACTTCAATACTGAATACATTTAAATTTTTTCTGTGATTTTTTTTTTAATCCTGCAATCTACCTACTAAAGATGTGAAAATCGCTTCATGCAGCAAAGTGCCCATGTAAGATGTCTCACTAGCTGGGTGATCTGGTAGTCAATTAACCTCTCTGAGCCTCAGTTGCTTAAACATGAATTATTTAACTTACCAGGTCACTGTGAGGCTTGGACAAAAGCTAAATGCAAAGTAATTGGTATGGAGTAGGTGCTCAAAAATGTCGGCTACTATTATCATTATTAGTACGGAAACTGTTTTACTTCAGGCCTAGTTCCATCCCAGGAGAAAACAGTGACACACGATGCCTCTCACCCTGCAACGCAGCTGTTAATCTTTCGCACTCCACTAGGCTTATAATAGGGATCTAAATACTAAAACTTTTTTCCTTTCTTTGCTTTTTTCTTTTACGAGGCAAATGTCTACCCTAAGGAAAAATACTGTGCTATTATTTGCTTTGGAATATACCACGTTTGGGCTTCCCCAATGGCTCAGCAATAAAGAATCCACCTGCAATGCAGGAGTCACAGGAGACCTGGGTTCAATCCCTGAGTTGTGAAGATCCCCAGAGGAAGGCATGGCAACCCACTCCAGTATTTCTGCCTGGAGAATCCCCATGGACAGAGGAGCCTGGTGGGCCACAGTTCAAAGGGTCACAAAGAGTCAGACACAACTGAAGTGGCCTAGTACACAAGCACATACCATGTTTGCCCTAATCTCTCACTGGTATTACTAAATATTTAATATATATACATAAATTTCAAAAATCATTTGGGTATTGACATAAAGTAAAACATTACTATGTCAAAAAACAGCTGTTTTTTGTTCCTAAAAATAAAGTTAAGAATAACTATCATTTTGTAGAAGTTTGAAGAGAAACATGAAGTATATTCCCTGAGTCCATATAAATTCCTCTCCAAAGAACTTATCTATTGTTTTAACAAATCATCTTGGGAATTTCAACCGACCTAAGGGCATCTCTTTCAGGCAGGATTTCACTGGTTATGTTACTCAGTGTGCTAGCTACTGCTAATGTTCAGTCCAATTTTGAGCCAGCCAAGACACATCTTCATACATGGACAGGTAAACACTTCAGGTGAAGAAATGATAACAGCAGAATATTCACACAAGAAGAAAACAGGATAAGCCCTGACTACCAGGACCACTCAAAAAAGTGTGAAATACGTGGAACTCTTCCCCAGCCAACACCTATGTTGTCATTGATTCCTTTTATTCCCATCCTGCTATCTTTGATCCTCTTTTCCACTAGGGTTCTCCAAGGTCTCTTCCAATTGAATAGGTCATTTTAGTCTCTGATCCCTTTCCAAAGAACCCATTTTTACTAACGAATTGAATCAACCTTCTATCTTCCATTTTTATGTCCTTCTCATCCTCTTCCAAAGAACTCTATTTTATACATAAGATTTATCTCAATTCCATCCCTCTCTGGTTCTTTTTTCACTTATGTATGTCCTTTTTCTACAGAGGTTTCCTTAGAACACACATCAGTATTTTCAAATACCCCTAAAATTCCAGAATACAGTTAGACAGGAAAAATGAATCATCATATCAGATATCTTGTTCTTTCATCTTCACTCTACCAATTAATATTGACTTTTCTAACTTGCACAAACTTTGTATTCAAGTTAAGATACCACCCAGGTTCATGTTACAAAACTCTGTGGGCTATATTTAGCACAGCACCAACAGTTTTAACAGAGAGTGAGTTTAGCATGTACTGTTAGGCTTGGGGTTCCTCAGAGGCTTGGCAGTAAAGAATCCGCCTGAAATGCAGGAGACATGGTTTCAATCCCTGGGTCAAGAAGATGCCCTGGAGGAGGAAATGGCAGCCCACCCCACTATTCTTGCCTGGGAAACCCCAGGGGCAGAGGAGCCTGGAGGATGACAGCCCACGGGGTCGCACAGAACAGGACATGACTGAGTGGCTGAACCACCACCACCACTGAGTGCTTACTGTGCATGCTCAGTACAGAGCTGAAGGCGTAGCTCAGATGATTTCTGTCTCACATATAGCACACCAGGGATTTCTTAGAGTGTTGTCTAAGGACTCCCCTAAAAATACAGATTAAGATACTTGGAACTTACCTAGAAACTTCAATATCAGAATCTGTGTAACAAGAGTCCAGAAACGGCATTTTAAACAAATTCCCACAATGATTCTTTTTTTTTAATATAAATTTATTTATTTTAATTGGAGGCTAATTACTTTACAATATTGTATTGGTTTTGCCAAACATCCACAATGATTCTTAAGTGAGCTAAAGTGTGAGAACCACTAGAGGAATGACATAGGTATAAACAATTAAGAAACAACAAAACAGAGAGAATAATGTAGTGCAAACTGGCTTTGGAGTCTGACAGACCATAATGAAAATTCCACCTTCCCAATTTCTTGCTATATTTTCATGGGTAAATTACTCTATTACTCTGACCTTCCTTACCAATAAGATGCTGGCTCTAGTAACTACTTGTAGAATCACTAGGGACAAATGACAATACATTTAAAGTACTCAGCACAATGCTCAATAAATGGGAAATATCATTATGAAAGTCACAGCCTCTGTGTTACAAACTGCCCCTAGAATCGTGAAACATCACAGCCCTAATAAGTATAATTTTTTAAAGGGAACAGGACAGCATATGCACTACAAGAATTCAGGAAAGGGAGTTTTCACTGTAATCAGAGGTAGAAGGAAAGGTACCCTGAAACAGCTGGCATGCAGCTTTAGGATGTTGGATTTTAAATCAAACATGCATGGTTGGCAAAAATGTCCTCCTTTCCCAAGGGTCCTCAAGACTTAACTCAATGAATTGTAAAGTTTTAAGAAACAATTTTAAAGTTACCTCGCTGTGTCCTTCAACTATCCTGTGATGGAAACAATCTACATTTGAATTCTCATATCATAAAATATATTCAGTGTTAAAATTATCCTCAAAATTATTTCAAGTTCTATGCTAGTAACAGGATGTTAGTAGTTCGTTTTATGTAGCACCTTGTATTCCTGACAAGACAGTAGGATTGTATACAGACTGCTTCTCAAGTATGTTGTGTTGTTGATATACAAAATGACAGTGCTGGCCTGCCTCCTCAGGGAGGGAGACCCTTTGGGTTTCTATACTGTTATTACTGATGGGTTGTAGCTATTTTATCACTGCTTGGAAGAACCTATGAACAATGTCCACTGAGGGTCAGGAAGGTCAAGAAGATGAAGATTAACCTGCTCCAGGAAGCTAATTGGCTTATGATAAAACCAAGCCTCTTGATGCCATTAGTAAAACACACTAATCAATTAAGCTAACACACTCAGAGCCAAACCTATTAAACCTTATAATTCCTGGGAAGAATAAAGAGCAATTACTCCACCACTTCAAAAAAAAAAAAAAAAAGAAGAGAATTACAAAACCTGCAAAAAATAAGATAACGGTTACCAAATATATAAATACAGTCTCAGAACTCAAAACAAACACAGCACTCAATCCACAAGACACTTATTCCCTCTGAGTGAGAAGGCCTTCTCTGAAACTGAATATCTGAATAAAAACAAAGGGGCTAAAGCAAACCATTTTATCGCAGGCAACTTCTATTAATGTCACAGAGGGGAAGAAATACAATCTTTTCTTTCATATTCTACTTCTGGAGGAAAAAATAAGCATATGTACATACATATATATCTGCACATATTAAAATAAACTGAGACAGATCAACACATATAAATAGCTCAATGCAACATCTGTAGCAGTCTTTAAGATTGTATTAAAGTCCTTGCTGTTTATCAGGTTGGTAAATCATATCAGCTCCTAGATATTTAAATTGCCAGTTGCTGGGCAACCAGAGCTCTGTCAACTGTCACTCACTCTTAAGTTCCTCTGCAACACTCCTTTAAGAAAAAAAATAGTGAAAAATTCTTGAGATGCTTTTTTTGGGCATAAGAAATGCACTTAATTTTATCCCTGAGCTTAAAGTGTCTAAGAATTGAGTGATACTGTGAAAATGTTCAGTGAGTTGGAGGAGGGGCAGTGTATGAATCACATAGTGAGGTGGGTGAGTATCTAGACAGAAAAGTCGAGGGACTTCACTAAAGGAAACTTCCCTTTCAGAACACAGTCCACGGTAGAGACATGCTTGTGATAGAAGCCTTCTAAAAGAAACTATGTACTTTGTAGGAAATTGGTGATTCTCAACAAAACTGATGTCTAGTCATTTTTATATTCACATCTCATCACTGAAGAATAAATAAGTACTACAGTCATGGTAATTATTCCTTGCTTCTGATACTGCCCTTTTTTTCCTGGATAGTTACAAACAAAGTGATATGCCATTGTCTCATGAAAATTTCTGCCTTGTGAATGTTGTTTTATTTTCTTGGATGTAAATTAGTATCTATTACTTACTCAGTCCAAGAGTTAAGTTATCTACCAGTAGAATAAAACCTTCAAGGTAAGTAAGGCAGTTTCCTCAGCCATGAAGATAATATAATGTGGCATCTATGCAGGTCACTCTGTTAATACAAGTGGGTCTAGAATTGCCACTCCCTGCCTCTCCGGGCCACAGGTTTGAACCAGATCACCTCTAAAGTTCTCTCTAGAAAAAACACTTCATAAATCCATCAGTCTTTAAATAATGTAGCTCTCAGTTGTAGCCTATACAAAACTGAGCCAACCCAATAAATCACACTTGCTTGTATCAGTACATTTCACAGATATGGACAGAAACACACAAACCTAAAAAGAAAATTATTAAAGTGTGTAATTTGCTCTGTTGCACATTTTAAAATAAAAAGGGGTATCTTTATGACTTCAAGTAGGATATTCTTTCTTAAACAAGACATAATTTCTCTCCTTTGAAATTTAAAACTTTGTGCAATAAAACAAACTTTTAAAAAGTATAATGATAAATCACACAGAGGTAAAAATCAGTAAGAAAACCAAGTAAACCAAAAAAGAACAACTTAGAAATAGAAAAGAAATGGGCAATAAACTGAAAGTAAAACTTCAGCAGCCAATAATTCCATGAACAGACTCTCAGTGAGATACCAATCACATCCATCAGACTGGATATCATTTTAAAATCTTAAAACCCTAGTGTTTGTAAGTATATGGAACAACTAAAAGCTTCACACACATACAGAGCAGTGTAAATACATGTATCACTTAGAAGAGCAATTTAAAATTATTTAGTGAAGTGGGAGAGCTATAATAACTGTGGTAGGCAGAATAAAAGCCTTGCCAAAGACGGCATTCACCAAAGATGGCCTAATCCCCAGACCCTGTAAATAAATTACCTTACAGAACAAAAGGGAATTAAAGTTGCAGACAGAATTAAGTTTGCTAGTAAATGACCTTAAAATAGAGACATTATTCCATATTCAGATGGGCCCCAATGTATTCACCGAGGTTCTTAGAAGTGGAAGATAGACAGAAGAAGGCAGTTAGACAGAGCTATGACAGTAGAATAATAAGAGAGATAAAGTATTGCTGACTCTGAAGACAGAGGAAGGAGGCTACAATCCAAAGAATGTGAGCACTCTCTAGATGTGTAAAAGTCAGGAAATGAATTCCCCCGTACAGATTTTGTAAGAAAAACAGCTCTGTCAACCTGGATTTTAGCCCACTGAGATTCATGTCAGACTTCTAATCTCCATAAGACTAAGATAATAAATTTGTGTTGTTTTAAGCCAGCAGGTTTGGGGTAGTTTGTTTTAACAGCAACAGAAAGTTAATAAATGACCCAGCAATTCTGCTCCTAGGGAAATTCCCTCACCTTCCTTCTTGGACAAAATCGCAAGAATGTTCAAGGTAAGATTATTCAGAACTGAAATTTTGGAAACAGTCTAAATGTCCATCAACATAAGAATGGATATATAAACACTGTCATGATTTATATAATAGAATACTACACAGTGATTAATATAAAGGACCAAGAGCTATATAAATCAACATGGATACATCTGAAAACTTATGGTAAATGAATAAAAATAATAAACTAAAGCATGGTTTCTGTAAAATACCATCTGTATAGGGTTAAAAATATACAAAGTGATATGATGATGTATGGGGATAAATAATGCAGTAGTTAAAGAGTAAGTAAATGGATGGGAATGATAAACACTGTACTCAGGACAGTGGCTACCTCTGTGGACTGAAATGGACAGACGCTTCAAGTATGTCTTGAATGCTTTATTTTATAAAACAAAAACAAAAGTTCTAAGGAAAATAAGACAAAGCATGAAGATCTGACAATTATATAGTGAGTAGATGACAATTAAATGTATCATACATATTTTCTGTATTCTGAAACATTTCATAAATTTTTGAAAACATGTTTCAATGATGTACTTTTCATGTGTCCACTGGCAAGCAGAGAAACTGATTCTTCCCAAGCTCACAGAAAATGATCTCACCCAAGGAAGTATGTATCCCTATTAACTTGCCAATTAAAAGACAAAAATACCAAAAAGCAAATATCAGTATTTGACCCAATTTTTGTAACCTTCCAAATGTACACTGAAGCAAGCAGATTTTTATTTTTCCTTTTATTTTAAGCAATTTCATTTTAACATCTGAAAGTCAAGAAGTAATTCACATTGGGAAGATTTCTTCTCTGCCTCCAAACAGGCACACCCAGGTGTGAACAGATCTATTTGTAAGTGGGTATTTCTGAAACAGACCATAATAAGAATGCTGTCACCTTTCAGACAAAAAGAAAGATGGTTCATTTAGAAACACAATGTTGAAATAAGTTGTTAAATGATAAAATATCATTCTACTTCGCATCATCAAAACCCTACATCAATAAGGATAAATAAGCCTATTAGCTAAAGACAAAATGTCGAGGAAAAATATATATCTACTTCTGTAGTTTAATATTTTTCCTTTATTATTTACACTTCTATCACACATATTTCCATTCCTATTTTTCTCTCTTTTAAGTGGTAATGTTTGTCTAATGCCTCAAGTGTATTATGAGAAGATTAGGAGATAACCATTATTTTTCTTGAGAAAATGTAAAACATGAGGGGGGGGTTCCACTTTGACTACTTTTCTTCCTGATGTTTGGATGGCATCACCAATTCAATGGACATGAGTTTGAGCAAACTCCAGGAGACTGAAGGACAGGGAAGTCTGGCATGCTGCAGACCAGGTCGCAAAGAGTCAGACACAACTGAGCGACTGAACAACAACCACCTCCGGAACTGGAAAACTGTAACTGTTTCTCTAGGAAGCGTTCATAACTTAAAATATGGAAACTAAATTGTTCTTGCTAGAAGAAAAAAATAAGCACAAGAAAAATCTAAGAATAATGTATAAATATATGACAGGTAAACTGTAAGAACTGTTTTGCCACCCACTGTTATTCTAATAAAGCTTACTTAATCTCTTGAGAAGGCAATGGTAGCCCACTCCAGTACTCTTGCCTGGAAAATCCCATGGATGGAGGAGCCTGGTAGGCTGCAATCCATGGGGTCGCTGAGGGTCGGACATGACTGAGCGACTTCCCTTTCACTTTTCACTTTCATGCATTGGAGAAGGAAATGGCAACCCACTCCAGTGTTCTTGCCAGGAGAATCCCAGGGATGGGGGAGCCTTGTGGGCTACCGTCTATGGGGTCGCACAGACTGATGTGACTTAGCAGCAGCAGCAGCAGCAAACTCTTAAACAAGCCAAGGTCCTTTACTTTTAAGCCTGAGAAAACTAAATTAATTATATTTAGTCCTGGGTGGCACACAATTTAATATCTGTGCCTGCCAATATGCCAACCACAACATAAAAGGCAATAGTAGCACCTCCAAAGAAAAACAGCTGTTTTCCTGACTGGCCAAGCATAAATCCAATTAAATTTATGCTTCAATCAATTCTGAAGATCAAAAATGAAGACTTGTCATATTATTTATGCCTAAAATAAAAGATAAACATACTATTCCAGTTTAGATTATTTCATCTTTTTTTCTTTCCTGTTTCTTTTTCTCTAATCATTCAGCATGAAGACACTTTGGTTGGTGAATCAACATTCCTACATATCATCTACATGCCTTTTCTCTAGAGAAATATCATCTGTTGTTCCACTCACTTCTTATGAGAGATATTCCTTCTCTCACTAGGATCATTTTCTTTTTAAGCACCTACTTCTATTCCTTCTAAGTTAACTGCCTTAAACTTAATAAAACAGGTGTCTCTAAATTCATCTGGCTGCTCTTCTTTCCTTTAGAGGAAATTAATTCCCCACTGACCTCTGACGTATCACCTCTACCTGAACACAACCTCTGTGAAAAGCTCAAATCCATTCTATTAATGAGTAACTGATAAGGATTTAAAAGATGTTCTCTACACTGATATACCTCTGAAGGTTCTATTTACTGGTTTATTTCATTAAGTCTTCTGTGAGTGATCCAGCATCCCTCTGTTACGTTATGTAGTTAATTATTTGAATACTACTAAGTTTCCTTCAAATCTTAATTAAAGGCCCTCTTCTCATTTAAATAAGGCTTAATACCTTGAGCCCCATAATTATGCATAGCTCTCACCACCAATTGGTGTTAACCTAATCTATGACTGGCATATGCTTACATAATACACTGGCAAATATGAAACAGCACAGCCTTCACCAGCTCAGTCTATCCGAAAACATAGTACTATCACCCTGGCTTATTACTTGAAATTACTTATCTCCATGTGAAATTATCTTGCTGAGTCAATGCTTTCTCTTGAGTGTATATCTCCTGCTGTCAGATTACAAACTCCATGAAAGTAAAAATGAGGTCTAATTCACAGGAACCAGAAGAAAGTGCCTGGCATAGGATAGACAGTCTACATATATTATTAACTGTTCAAATAAAATCCACCTAAATTCTGCTTCTCAAAAATTTTCACCTGACAAACATATTTGGGATCACTTGGTGACCTAAATCTTACAACGCCTAAGCGCTAGTCACAAATTGTGGAAACACAAAGTAGTGAAACTTAGTCTTTGTGAACAGGAAGGGTTCCCAGAGTTGGTGAGGACAAGCTAAGCCCTGAAGGAGGAACAGGAAAATGCCATTCAAAATACTTATTTATAATAAACACACTACTGCAATGTCTTTCATTTTTTTAGACTTCAGGAGGCTTGAGATTTCAAGGAGGTTAGGAGAAGCATCAAAGGGACAAGGTACAAAACTGTGAGCATTCTGTAAGAAATGGATGCTCTAGAAACTGCTGGTCAATTGCCGGGGGTGATGGCTGAGGAGAAGATTAGGAGAGGAAGGCCAAGGAGTGATAACTGGGAGTTATGAGGGCAGATCATGAAAAGGAGGGCAGTGGGAACCTCTGAAAGGGTTTAAACAAAAGTAGGACATAATTGGGTTAACATTTAGAAGAAAAGAATTTGGCAGACTCAAATGGTTCATATTTCAGAGGAGGGAATGACGGGAGCAGGAAGACTGGGTAAGAAGTTGCTGCTGCCAAGTCTCTTCAGTTGTGTTCAACTCTGTGCAACCCAACAGACGGCAGTCCACCAGGCTTCCCTGTCCCTGGGATTCTCCAGGCAAGAACACTGGAGTGGGTTGCCATTTCCTTCTCCAATGCGTGAAAGTGAAAAGTGAAAATGAAGTTGCTCAGTTGTGTCCATCTCTTAGCGACCCCATGGACTGCAGCCTACCAGGCTCCTCCATCCATGGGATTTTCAGGCTAGAGTACTGGAGTGGGTGCCATTTACAGGATCCCAAATAAAACATGAAGGGAAACTGAGACAATGGGAGTGAGGTTAGACCAGAGAGAATGGAGCACAGGGGTACTCAAGGAGGTAGGACCAATAGGGCTAAATGATAAAAGGGATGAGTGAAAGCAGAGGTCAAACATGACCCCCAAGGTTTCTGATTCGGTGATCCAAAAGGAGGTCCCCACCACAAATAAGGAAAAGTAACTCAGAAGTCTACTTTCCCTGAACTGAAGTAAGGAAATATGTCAATATGTTAATAATTCCCTCTGAAAACTGGTATTTAAGATGATTTTATCTCCTTTAGCCTTTTTATTCCCAAATTTTCTAAAATAAAACATGTATTATTCACAATCAGGAAATGTTATTTCCAATTTTTTTCAATAAAATTGCTTTTATTATTTTATTTATTTACCTCCCACTAAAGAGTCTAAAAGTCATTAAAATCAAAACTAAGTGTGACATGTAGATAGATGTAGAGGATTAGAGAGAGGTGGGGTTTTTTTTGGTATAAATGTACCCAGTAACAGAAAACTACTAAGTGAACCATGTCAAACTGGGCTTTTCTCTCCTTCTAATGAGATTATCTGCTACATGTCATAGAAATTTTGTGTAATGTCTTCTATTAAAATATATCATGCCCGGCCACACTCGGCACCAAATTAATAGGTAAAATAAAAGGGATATTCACTTCCCATAAACTTATTAGCTTGCTTTCAATTTTTACTTAATTAGAGCAAGCTATCTTACATACTTAACATCTTGACATGGTAATTCAAAAGGATTCTGCCATTCTTGTCAATAAACAACTTATATAACATGCCATCTTCATAAACAGGGTGACCACAAGAATCATATAGATTTCTCAAAAGTGTCTTAATGTAGTCAGCTGTGTGGTAAGTGTTAACAAGTAGCATAACTTCATCTTCTGATTCCTCCAGGAATTTCTTCTCCAGGCTTTAGAAAGAATTATTATTATTACCTGTCCAAAATGCAAATATGCCACTGCAGAGATTTCTCACTCAACAACAGTGAGTGGAACATGGAATACACCAGTTTACAAAAGATGAGGGGAATAAAACTTTCTGACTTCATGGAGCTTACATTCGGATGAGAAAGCAGCAGTGGGCAGAGTTTTGGAAGTATCTCCACAAGATTACTATAAATCTAAAGTGGTTCAAAACCTATGGAAGAGTAGAAATGAAAGACCCCGGTAGGACCAAATAGGCCTAACAACTAAATCCAGTGCTTCAGAGCATGCTGCTGATATAATGGAAGATTTTGAGGGAAAAGTTTTGCTTCTTCAGCTTGGTATATTGTTTGCCGCCATGGGATAACTCCACAGACTTGGGAGCAGGAAGAACTGGAATCACAAAATGTGGACATAAAATTGAATACTCATGATCTGCCAAGTTTACATTTAAAGTAAATGCTACATTTACATTTAAAGTTAAAAATGTAGCAAATAAATAATATGATAAAGTCATAAAATGAGAGAACACAGATACAGTAAACTAGAGCCCAGAATAGAGGTCAAGTTCAGGAATCAATCCTGGTTCTACCATTGAGTTGAGTTTTGGAACAGTTACTTACTGAGTCTCAGTCTCTAATCTGTAAAAGGAGAACACTTAACTAGGTCTCTTAACTAGAAACACAGTCTGTTTCTTTATAGTTTTCCCTTTCTATACTGCTACTGCTAAGTCACTTCAGTCGTGTCTGACTCTGTGTGACCCCATAGATGGCAGCCCACCAGGCTCTGCCGTCCCTGGGATTCTCCAGGCAAGAACACTGGAGTGGGTTGCCATTTCCTTCTCCAATGCATGAAAGTGAAAAGTGAAGGTGAAGTCGCTCAGTCATGTCCGACTCTTCACGACCCCATGGACTGCAGCCCACCAGGCTCCTCTGCCCATGGGAGTTTCCAGGCAAGAGTACTGGAGTGGGGGCCATTGCCAGGATACTTTTAATAGAACAAGTTTTCTATATGATAATCTGACACCTATACAAAAGTAGACACTGTCTAGAATTTTACATCATTAACTGTTGGATTCTTCACAATAATTACTAATTCTGTATTTCTTGACCTTTGGGCTGTAATTTTTTGTATTATACAGCTTCCTTGGTAGCTCAAACAGTAAAGAATCTGCCTGCAATGCAAGAGACCCAGGTTCAATCCCTGGGTCAGGAAGGTTTCCTGGAGAAAGGAATGGCAACCCACTCCAGGATTCTTGCCTGGAGAATCCCATGAACAGAGGAGCCTGGAGGGCTATGCTCCATGGGATCAGAAAAAGTCAGACACAACTGAGTGACTAATACTGACATGCCAAACCCTCTGGAAGGAGGTTTGACTGAGTTTCACTTCAAGGAAAGTAAAAGCAGCCCTCTGGGGTTGAGATGAGGGGTCTTAGAGGGCAAGATGAAAGCTATTACTCTGATCTGAGATGAGCTGGTCCAGAAAGAACAAAAACAACACGGTCAGTTGTCACTTCTGCTCAAAGCAGAGAAACAATTAAGGGATGAACAGAATTCTAATTCCCCTGCATGATGAAGATAGGACAACAAAATTCTATGTGATGATACTGACCTCATCCCAGTAACAAGAGATGTTGCTATAACAAATTGGGGCAGCACATAAGACTTCAGTGAACTTAATCTTTAAACATGCATTTTTTGGGTAGGGAGAAGAACCTCAGGGAGTAAGAAAGAATTGCTAGAGTGAGTGTGTGTGAAAGTTGCTCAGTCAAGTCCAACTCTTTGCGACCCCATGGACTATACAGTCCATGGTATTCTCCAGGCCAGGATACTGAAGTTGAGTAGCCTTTCCCTTCTTGAGGGGATTTTCCAAACCCAGGGATCAAACCCAGGTCTCCCCAACTGCAGGTGGATTCTTCACCAACTGAGCCCCAAGGGAAGTGGGTAGGAAGGATTATAAGAAGTGATGGGTCCCTGGGGGGATTACTCTGCTCCAGTTGGCTTTTTTGGAAGCAACTTTTATTTTGGATAGAGTTTCACTGGGTCAAATTAAGTCACTTCTTTAGGCCAAAGGAAGACACTTCTAATCCCTTCCATATCTCCTAAAATATGCTCACAACAAGTGGGGAAATGGGGATTCTTCATCATCCTAAAACAATGAAGGACTAGTATCAATTCATTAAGAACCAAGGACTTGTCAAGGAAAATCAGGAGTAAATGAACTGATATGGTGTTGCAGGCCCTATCCAATATGCGCCTCCTGTATTCCAAACACTACTTACACAGATATTTATAAATACCATGTGATATCACCTATAAGAATCATCTAAAAAGAATAATATAAATGAACTTATATATAAAACAGAGTCACAGACTTAGAGAATTAACTTATGGTTACCAACCAGGGGGAAGAGTAGGGGAGAGGGAGAGATCGAGAGTTTGGGATCGACATGCACACTCTGCTATATTTCAAATGGATAACAAACATGATCTACGGTATAGCACAGGGAAGTCTACCTAATACTCTTTAATAACCTAAACGGGAGAAGAATTTGAAAAAGAATAGATACATTATATGTATAACTAAATCACTCTGCTGCACACCTGAAACTAACACAATATTATCAATCAACTATGCTGCAATATAAAACTTTCCCAAATTTTTTAAAGAAAGTAAACTTAGAGATGCTTGATTCAACATTTAAAAAAAAATAAAATCTATGCGGCAAGTATTTTAAAAACAATATATTAGAACTTGACCATAACTCGGTGGTTACTTCGGCTTGGTAATAACGAAATGACACAAGCAACTAGAAAGAAAGGATCTATGAAAACACAAAGATGAAAAAGATGAGCTCCAGTTCCACACCATGCCCAGCCCCAGCCCCACGCCATTCTGAGAACCCTGAAGTAGACACACCACTAGAAAATACAAATGCCAGCAGTTGAACATTTTATATGATGAATCAGGCTGTCTCAATATCTAGACCACAAGTACCCTGGTGTGTTGAAAATTTGCTCTATTTATTCAGAACTGTTAGTCCTGCCCTGGACTTAATATTCCTTTCTGAATACCAAAGTTTTAAAAGTATTTACTATGCAAAATTTCCTGCCCAACTGAAGCAGCAGCTCAGGAAGCAGAGCTCTGCCTGTGGGCTCTGAAGGGTGTTTTAGACTCTGTGCACCTGGGATCAAAGGCAGGATTTTCAGATAACTTTAAAGCCTTTGCTAGAACATTCAGGAAATGTTCAAGTTTTTTAAATTTATCACCAGACGTAGGGGGGGAAGACTTTTTTCAAATAGATAATTTTTCCACAGTCCTGAAAGTGCTTTTTAACAAACCATAATCACCTCACTCAGATGCACTGCAACTAGCAAGGGAACAATAACAGTTTACTTTTGAAAGGACTCCGCAAAATACTCATTAACAAACAATAGAAGCTATGCTTCAGCAGGGCCCTTGGTTCAATTTTTAAATGCTTAAAGACTAATATGGCTTGCTAATCAGGGCACACAACATCTCACCAGCTGAAGAACTTTGTTTTCACAGTGGCTGGTTTATTCTAAAGACAACTGCTACTCATTGAGAATTTTATTTTTGTGAAGGGACAGGAAATCAAATTCCATTGTAGTCATTTAATTTCAAAAAAACTTACAATTTGATTTCCCATTCAAAATATGAGTGACCTCCAAATTAAATGCTATTATCAACAGAACTGCTTGGTTTTAAATTTGATATTATTCTTACAAGAGAAAATTTAAAGAAAGAAGAACAGGATATATATTCGATGACATAGGCATATATTAAAAACTTTGGTACTGAAAGAAAAAAATTAATGTTACTTTTTCAAAGTATTGCATGCCAAGCAGTAATATAAAAAAGCCTAAGTTATTATAATTAGGTGACTAATTATAATAGTCACTTGGTGACTCAGATGGTAAAGAACCTGCCTGCAGTGAGGTGTAGTTATTTGTACTGCTAAATAGTAGGAAAATCTTGAATAATCAATTATCTAAACATAATTACTAACAATTTCTCCTACATAATACAAAGTATTGATATACCTTGCTAATTTTGTTTACTTGAATTAAAACAATACTAAGGAGATGGAATGAAATCTAGATCCAGCCAGAGTGACATAACTTATTCTAAGTTCTGGGGAAGAAAATATATAAGTTTTTTCTAATTTTGGTGTGCTCAAAGAAAAAAAACTTGTAAAACAACTTATACACTGGTCTTCCAATATTTAAAAATACAACAAAATTTATACCAATTAATCATTTCTTTAGACCAATTCTGTCTTTGAAGAAACAGAGGCCATTCCCCTGATGCCAACAATCCCTAAGCAGGGTGTTACCTTACCACCATTGGTTTTTCATCAGAGGCTCCTCCCTGGCTGTGGGGGAAAGGCCTGCATCCTGCCCTTAATTTATTCATGGACTGAGGTTAGTGGAGAACCTGGATTTCTCTGTGGTGCTCTATTAGTTTCCTAAGGTTATCCTAAAAAATTATTACAAACTTGGTGCCTCTGAACAACAGAATTTCTTCTCCTACAGAAGCAAAAGGCAAAGGAGAAAAGGAAAGATATACCCATTTGAATGCAGAGTTCCAAAGAATAGCAAGGAGAGATAAGAAAGCCTTCCTCAGTGATCAAGGCAAAGAAATAAAGGAAAACAATAGAATGGGAAAGACTAGAGATCTCTTCAAGAAAATTAAAGATACCAAGGCAACATTTCATGCAAAGATGGTCACAATAAAGGACAGAAATGGTATAGACCTAACAGAAGCAGAAGACCTTATGAAGAGGTGGCAAGAATACACAGAAGAACTATACAAAAAAGATCTTTATGACCCAGATAACCATGATGCTGTGATCACTGACCTAGAGCCAGGCATTCTGGAGTGCAAAGTCAAGTGGGCCTTAGGAAGGATCATTATGAACAAAGCTAGTGGAGGTGATGGAATTCCAGTTGAGCTATTTCAAATCCTGAAAGATGATGCTGTGAAAGTGCTACACTCAATATGCCAGCAAATTTGGAAAACTCAGCAGTGGCCACAGGACTGAAAAAGGTCAGTTTTCATTCCAATCCCAAAGAAAGGAAATGCCAAAGAATGCTCAAACTACCACACAACTGCACTCATCTCACATGTTAGCAAAGTAATGCTCAAAATTCTCCAAGCAAGGCTTCAACAGTCCGTGAACGGAGAGCTTCCAAATGTTCAAGCTGAATTTAGAAAACGCAGAGGTACTAGAGATCAAATTAACAACATTCGCTGGATCACAGAAAAAGCAAGAAAATTTCAGAAGAACATCTACTTCTGCTTTATTGACTACGCCAAAGCCTTTGACTGTGTAATCACAACAAACTGTAGAAATTCTTTGAGGGACAGGAATACCAGACCACCTGACCTGCCTCCTGAGAAATCTGTATGCAGGTCAAGAAGCAACAGTTAGAACCAGATATGGAACGACAGATTGGTTCCAATTCGGGAAAGGAGTACATCAAGGCTGTATATTGTCACCCTGCTTATTTAACTTGTATGCAGAGTACATCATGCAAAATGCCACGCTGGATGAAGCATAAGCTGGAATCAAGACTGCCGGGAGAAATATCAATAACCCCAGATATGCAAATGACACCACTCTATGGCAGAAAGCGAAGAAGAACTAAGAGCCTCTTGATGAAAGTGAAAGTGCAGAGGGAAAAAGCTGGCTTAAAACTCAACATTCAGAAAACCAAGATCATGGCATCCTGTCCCATCACTTCATGGCAAAGATGGTCAGAAAGGAAACAATGCAAACAGTGACAGACTATTTTGGGGGGCTCCAAAATCACTGCAGATGGTGACTGCAGACATGAAATTAAAAGATGCTTACTCCTTGGAAGGAAAGCTATGGCCAACTTAGACAGCATATTAAAAAGCAGAGACATTACTTTGATGACAAAGGTCTGTCTAGTCAAAGCTATGGTGTTTCCAGTAGTCATGTATGGATGTGAGAGTTGGACTATAAAAAAAGCTGAGCGCCGAAGAATTGATGCTTTTGAACTGTGGTGCTAGAGAAGACTTTTGAGAGTCCCTTGGACAGCAAGGAGATCAAACCAGTCCATTCTAAAGGAAATCAGTCCTGAATATTCATTGGAAGGACTGATGCTGAAGCTGAAGCTCCAATACTTCGGCTACATGATGCAAAGAACTGACTCGTTAGAAAAGACCCTGATGCTGGGAAAGACAGAAGGCAGGGGAAGGGGATGTCCGGGGATGAGATGGTTGGATGGCATCACCAACTCGATCGACATGAGTTTGAACAAGCTCCAGGAGTTGATGATGGACAAGGAAGCCTGGTGTTATTCGGTCCATGGGATCGCAAAGATTCAGACATGACTGAGTGACAGAACTGAATTGACAGAAGTTCTGGAAGTCAAAAGTCCAACAACAATTTCACTGGACAAGGTGTCAGGAGGACCCCAATCCTGCCAGAGGCTCTCAGAGAGGATGCATTTCTTGCCATTTCTGGTGGCTGTTGATATTCCTTGACTGTGGCAGCATCACTCCAGTCACTGGCCCCAAGGTCACATTGCCTTCTCCTTTTCTGTATGTATCAAATGTCCCTCTGCCTCCCACTTAGGAGGATATATGTGAATGCATTTAGGGCCCACCTAGATAATACACAACAATCACAGTAGTCGCAAATTCTTTACTCATAAATGCCAAGACCCTTTTTGGCCATATAAGGTAGCACTCACAAGTTCCAAAGATAAGGAAGTGGGTGTCTTATGTGGTGCCATTATTCAGCCTACTACAGGTGTCTCATACAATCCAACATATTACAAAGCAGCTTGTAAAACTTGCCAATTTACTTCTCTGTGACTCTCCAAAAATGAAAGACTAACAAAACACAGTATATGCGGATTGTAAGTGAAGCATTAGATGTTTCATAATTACTTGATGCTGGGGATGAAATAAAATCTCATAAAAGTAAAAATTACAATGGCATTTTGATGATATCTGATAAAATTAAATATTTAATATTCATAAGCATACTTTTCACTCTAAAATACATTATTTTTTGTTAAATTTTAACCACATCTGACTATCTAGTTTAGAAATTGAAGATTACTAGAACTGCTAGTAAATGCAGATACAACCATAACATTTATTTACTGGGACTCTACTACATCTCATACTAGAAATCATTATTCTAGAGTTCAAGAAAGAAGAGAATCAAGCACTCTGAACTGAGAGTCCCTAGTTTACATTCCAGCCTTGCCCCTGACAAAGTGAATGACTTCAGGCAAGTACTTATGCTCAATTTGCTAATCTGTGATGTGAGAGATGTCCCTAGAAGTTTCTCTGCCAATCAGCATTCATAATGAAATAGAACTGAGCCCTAAATTCTTTAGCTGGTGCAAGTTCAAAGTAATCCTACCTCTTCTGCCACCAGCTCCTGGCAAGCTTGTAGCCTGTCACTTTCTCTTCTTCTTGGGCTTCTTTCAGCACTGTGTCTACCTGGGCCAAGAGCCCAACTTTATAAAGCCAGGTACATGTGCACACACATGTACACAAAATAATAATAATAGAAATAAACTGTATTAAAAGCTTCCCACCATCCTGTTCTTTGACTCCTTTATTCTCCTCCTCCCATCTCTATTCCATACTTCTTCAGTCTCAGATAAACCCAGGAACTTCAAACCCTCCTCACACTACTCTGCCATGCAGCTCCCATTCTGGCATCAGTGACAAGAAGAGGGCCCTTGAAAGGAGAGAGGGAGAGGAAGGCATCGGGTAGGTGAGAAGTCCCTGGTTTCCCCAGATCCCTTATTAAGATTGCAGACTAACAGGTTTCTCTTCCTAAAAGGGATTTTCACTTTTGTCAAACTGATAAGAAATTTTCTCCACCTTCTTACATATTAAATAAGGCTAATACTACCCACTTGGAAAGGTAGTGGTGAGAATTAAAAGAGAAAATATATGTCAAATAATTTTGCACTCTGCCAGGCACATATTACAAACTAAATATTGTGCATCATTTTTTTTACACTTAAAAAAATTTATTGAAGTATAATTTGTTTATAAAGTGTTAATTTCTATTGCAAAGTGATTCAATTATACATATATATCCTTTTCATATTATTTTATTATTACTTTTAATATTACTACAATGCTGCAGGGATTTAAATTAGATCTGCTTACATATAAACTATATGAGAATCTATAGTCAATATTCTTAAATGGACTATAAAACTCACTGTAATCAGTATCATACTTTGATTCAATGCTATATTCTAGAGAGTTGTCATGCATAAAAACAAATGCCAATGAATTCCATTCTGAAAACAATCTTGCATAGCTATATTTTTAGTTTCTCAGAAATGGCCTGATTTTCTTTTCCCTGAATTAACAGAATTCCTTCTAAAATCCCTAATGTAGCAAATAAAATATTTCTGGTTTTAGTCAAATATTATTTAGGTTGAGGGTGGGGTTGCTCATGGAGATAAGGCTGAGAACTAGAAACATAAATCTGATTCAGAATTACCCTCAGTGTTTAAGAATGAGCGATAGTGCTGCTAACTAATACTGACAACTTAACAATTGACCCTCTTCTTTTTATGTTTTACACAGCCTCTGTAACTAATTTCTGCCTTTTAGAGTCATATCCAATTTCAACTGCCCCAAATAGGGCCATGCATGAGAATCTCTAAGCTATATTCAATCCATGAATTTTGATAGTGACAGATATAAGTACAGCTAATGGTAACAATTAACCACTAGCTTCACTGGTTTTGATCCATCAGAGTTATAAAGGAATTTACATGGTCACCCAAAGGTCCATTTCTTTCCAAAGCAGCTCTTTAATAACACTTCTTAATTAATATATACTATGACATTAGTGAAAAATAATATGCTATCCATCAGAATTAGGGATAAAGCAGGTCAATTTTGTATTGCTCAGACACATGGGAATTTAGTCTCTGGAATACCAAGCTTCTTGGTAAGGAAATCTGAACTTTAAGGCAGTCCCACAGCATGAACACAAAAAGTACTGTGGTGCCAAGGAGCCAGCACAGTTATAGGAAACTTCCTTCCAGAAGGCTATTCACACAATGGTTGTAATAGACCAATTCCAGGAGGGTGAACATTATAATTAAAGCTAAAGTTTACTCTGTTGGCCCTGCCTGAAAAGAGGTACACAGGCATTTTTAAAAAATATGTGTGCGTATGTATATATATATATTTTTCACCTACATACACATATAGCTACATGTGTATATACATGTGTGTGTGTGTGTATATATATATACACACACACACAGAGAGATATGTAGATATTTTAAAAGAATAACTTCAAATAAGAAAACAAGAAAATAAAATGTAACACCACAGAAATGTGTGCTTCCCATAGCAACTTCCAATAGCCAAACGGATTTCTCTGAGTAAGCGATATGAAAGCATTTAAAGAAACATGCTGTTTCTCCCTTTTTTTCTTACAATAATCATTTTTTCCACTTGCTGTCTTTGGTTATCTGACTCAAGTGCCATTTGAAATGCAAAACAATCAACAAAAACTGAGCCCATTAACTCGTTAAAAAGGGGTTCATATATACAGAATATACTAAGTGAAGAATGTTCAGATCTGCTGAATAATGTGTGTATCCTGTAATTGTAAAATTAAGCCCAGAGATAATAACCAGAAAAAAACAGACATCACACACTGCTAAAAATAAGTTGATGCCAAAGCTTCCAGACTTAGCTCCTAACGCTCCCTAAAATGACAAGAAGTCATGCTGTTTCTAGTTTCGAGTCATGGATATTTGACAGGTTTTCTCATATGTTATCCAGAATATCACCACCACTTAACTGAAAGCCCGGAGGATTTTTTTTCTTATGAGAGTGACATGAGGAATGAACAGCTCTAAATATATTACAAGGTTCTGACATGTCCAAAGACTACAATTATTTTCTGTGATTAATCCTGCTTTTTACTGACATGCCATGGGTAATTTCCGGAGAATTTGTTCTTCTTTAAGCCAGAGTTCACATCTCTGTTGTTTTTGTTGTTGTTCATTTCCAAAGTCAAAAGCTTAAGGATGATGAGTTGAGGGTGGGGAGCAGAAGTTTGAATCAAGATTTGTTTTCCTTATCAAACAGACCACTCATACCGTCTGTTTCCATGGTGAGCAGTCGCATCTATGTTTGAGACCAGAGGACTCAGTTAGGCCAGGACTCAAAGTTCACAGGCAGCTGATTTAATTCTGAGAGCTATTTTAAAAGACTGTTAACCAGAGGATGCTCTACAAACATAAAATTGAATAAAAAATACAGTCACCTTATTCAGGGGAAGGGGAGCAGGGCACATTGGGATTCTGATATAAAGAAACAATATCATTTGGAAAAATAATTCCTCATTGTCACTCTTACATGACCCCCCTCACTAAAAACTGATTCAGGCTAAACTCTTCATTTTATGGAAAAGAAAACTAAGGCCTCACTGTCCAAAGAACTCAGCCAAGATCATTTAATGATTCTATGATGTTTTCTGAATAATCTTACTTGAAAAAATACATTGTCTTTGGAAGAGATTATTAAATGCTTATACTTAATTTGGAAGGTGATATTAAATTTTTTGATCCTCTACAAAGAATATGGCTAAAAACTTTGATCACAACTTTTGAGTACACTCAGATATGACAAAATATTTTGCCTATTATTCCTCATATTACTACAATCTTCTGAGAGTTTCTAAACACTTTGAATATAGTTATATTTTGCTTCTTTAGTTAGCAATTTGGAGACTGCTGTGGATTTTGGAAGCTACTAATTGTCTGAAGAAAAGAGAAATAACGTCACTGGGACACGTTGGCACACTGAAGGCAAGAAAAAGCCCTTAATTGCTGTGACTTGGGAGCAAAGAAAGGAAAGCAAATGAACAGGCAATAGAGAATTTTTCAAAAGAGGCATGCATGTGAAGGTGTTAGAGAATGGAACACATTCAACTCACTTCTTAAGTCTCTAATTACCACCTGGCCCAAGGAACAAGTAGTGATTCTCCATAATCTATCTCTTGCCATTTGCTGAAATAGCTCTTAAATACTTGACATCAGCCTCTTCTCTGCCTAGAACAAATTGGGGGTTTGTCTTAAATTTTGACACAAATTAACTACCATTACATCATAATTTTTAAATTCTGTATTGCTCATATTGAAAGACCAAAAACGAGTAAGCCTAATAGCCTGCCTAGATCTGCTTTTTGAGGAGAGGGTATAAAGTCCTTTGCTAGGATTAAGCCATTCACAGCCTTACAATGGCAGTGTTTGATTTCACTCTCCTCCCTTCCTTATACATCAGAGCGCTTTCCTTCTCTGGGTCGACAAAGCTTTGGCCCAGGAGGGACATTTACTACTCCTTTTCTATCTTCAAAAGATGCTTTCTATAACTGACTTTAGAAAGTAGTTCAATAGTATACACTGTACCTCCTACTCCATCCCACAAGCGGTCTGGTCAAAAATAAATGAAGGTTAAGACTTCTACATTTTTTTCCTAAGTAGGAAAGAACAATCTCCTAATTTTCTAAAAACAAAGGAATTCTGATTAATGCTACTATGCTAGTTTTTCAACCATAACATTCTGATTCTCAGCAGACTGTGGATATCTAACCAACAAACAGTGCTATTAGTTATCAATATATTAAGTTCATTACAACAAGTATTGAGCAACTGCATTATCACTGCTCTATTTTTAAAGCAGAGTCCACCTTTAAAAAAAAAATGAAACAGATTTTAAGTATTTTTCTTTATATGTGCCATCGAAAACACCAAAATGCAAACTCCTCTAGTTCTGTTTTATTTATAAACTGATATACAGATCTTCCTCAACATACAATGGGGCTACATCTTGATGAATCCAATGCAAGTTGAAAAAATGGTAAGTTGAAAAAGCATTTAATTCCTCTAACCTACCAAACATCATAGCTTACCCTACCCTACTTTAAACATGCTCAGAACACTTGTATTAGCCTATAGTTGGGAAAAATCCTATAACATGATGCCTATTTTATTTCAAAAAAATGAAAATTATTGAATATCTCATGTAACTTGCTGAAAATTGTACTGAAAGTGAAAAACAGAATGGCTGTGTGGGAACAAAATGGTTGTAAGTGGATAGTTGTTTACCCTCATGATTCTGTGGATGCCTGGGAACTGAGGGTCACTGCCGCTGTCCAGCACCAGAAGAGTATAGCATACTGCACATCGCTAGTCTAGGAAAAGACCAAAACTCAAAATTCAAAGAATGGTTTCTACTGAACACATATCTGTTTCACAGCATGGTGAAGTCAAAAAATCAAAAATCAAGTCATTGTTAAGTCAGGGGCTGTCTCCGTTTGAAAGGCTTAGGTGCTTGTGTTATTTTCTCTCTAGTTAGAAAATACATGGGGAGAAATAAGCTCTGGAACCAGATAAGGAAACAAATGCAACAGTATTGTTTCTGGAAGAATAGCCTCTGAAATTCTTCATCTCATGTTAAAAGAGCAAGGAAGCAATGAGGAGGGCAACAAAGAAGGGAGAGAAAAAAGAAGGAAGGGAGGGAGGAAGAAAAGGGAAGAGAATCAAGACTCATAAGAGAGAGAGGTATGGCACATCAACCCATTAACAAGATATTTTACTTAACTTCCATTATTTAAATGAAACATGCCATTCATCTCCATGAATAAGCCTGCTCTGTGTGTAGTCAAATCTAAGTGCATTACAGTCTGCAGAGACCTTGGAGAACAGTTCTTTAGATCCACTGCTTCTATTCCAACAAATCTGCACATACTTGAGTTGGTTCTTGTAATCACATAGCTACCCTAAGTCAATCCTGTGAAGTAATTCTACAAGAGCTTCATAAGACTTGGAGATTTCCAACTCTGTTGGAGGCAGTACCAAAGTAATTAAGACCTCAGAATTCACGCAATCTCAGTCAGTCAATCAGGTCAGCTGCTCAGTCGTGTCTGACTCTTTGTGACCCCATGCACGGCAGCACGCCAGGCCTCCCTGTCCATCACAACTCCTCGAGTTTACTCAAACTCATGTCCATTGAGTCAGTGATGCCATCCAACCATCCCATTTTCTGTTGTCCCCTTCTCCTCCTGCCTTCAATCTTTCCCAGCATCAGGGTCTTTTAAAATGAGTCAGCTCTTCACATTAGGTGGCCAAAGTATTGGAGTTTCAGCTTCAGCATCAGTCCTTCCAATGAATATTCTGAACTGATTTCCTTTAGGATGGACTGGCTGGATCTCCCTGCAGTCCAAGTGATTCTCAAAAGTCTTCTTCAACACTACAGTCCAAAAGTATCAATTCTTTGGCGCTCAGCTTTCTTTACAGTCCAACTCTCACATCCATACATGACTACTGGAAAAACCAAAGCTTTGACTAGACGGACTTTTGTTGACAAAATAATGTCTCTGCTTTTTAATATGCTATCTAGGTTGGTATAACTTTTCTTCCAAGGAGCAAGCAAATTTACATTCATGGCTGCAGTCGCCATCTGCAGTGATTTGGGAGCCCAAAAAGATAAAGTCTCTCACTGTTTCCACTAATTCCCCATTTATTTGCCACAGAAGTGATGAGACCAGATGCTGTGATCCTGGTTTTCCGAATACCGAGCTTTAAGCCAGCTTTTTCACTCTCCTCTTTCACTTTCATCAAGAGGCTCTTTAGTTCTTTGCTTTTTGCCTTAAGGGTGGTGTTATTTGCATATCTGAGGTTATTGATATTTCTCCCGGCAATTTGATTCCAGCTTGTGCTTCATCCAACCCAGCATTTCTCATGAGGTACTCTGCATATAAGTTAAATAAGCAGGGTGACACTATACAGCCTTGACGTACTCCCTTTCCTATTTGGAACCAGTCTGTTGCTCCATGTCCAGTAACTGTTGCTTCTTGACCTGCATACAGATTCTCAGGAGGAAGGCAAGGTGATCTGGTATTCCTATCTCTTTCAGAATTTTTCACAGTTTACTGTGATCCACACAGTCAAACGCTTTGGCATAGTCAATCAAGCAGAAATAGATGTTTTTCTGGAACTCTTTTGCTTTTTTCGATGATCCAACGAATGGTGGCAATTTGATCTCTGATTTCTCTGTCTTTTCTAAACCCAACTTGAACATCTGGAAGTTCACAGTTCATGTACTGATGAAGCCTGGCTTGGAGAATTTTGAGCATTACTTTACTGGCGTGTGAGATGAGTGCAATTGTGCAGTAGTTTAAGCATTCTTTGGCATTGCCTTTCTTTGGAATTGGAATGAAAACTGACCTTTTCCAGTCCTGTGGCCGCTGTTGAGTTACCCAAATTTGCTGGCATATTGAGTGCAGCACTGTAACAGCATCGTCTTTTAGGATTTGAAATAGCTCAACTAGAATTTCATCACCTCCACTGGCTTTGTTCGTAATGATGCTTCCTAAGGCCCACCTGACTTTGCATTCCAGGATGTCTGGCTCTAGGTGAGTGATCACACCGTCATGGTTATCTGGGTCATGAAGATCTTTTTTGTATAGTTCTTCTGTATATTCTTGCTACCTGTTCGTAATATCATCTGCTTTTGTTAGGTCCATACCATTTCTGTCCTTTATTGAGCCCATCTTTGCATGAAAAGTTCTCTTGGTATTTCTAATTTTCTTGAAGAGATCTCTAGTCTTTCCCATTCTACTGTTTTCCTCTATTTCTTGCATTGATCACTGAGGAAGGCTTTCTTATCTCTCCTTGCTACTCTTTGGACCTCTGCATTCAAATGGGTATATCTTTCATTTTCTCCTTTGCCTTTCACTTCTCTTCTTTTCACAACTATTTGTAAGGCCTCCTCAGACCGCCATTTTGCCTTTTTGCATTTCTTTTTCATGGGGATGGCCCTGATCACTGCCTCCTATGAAAATGAAAGTAAAAGTGAAGTCGCTCAATCGTGTCCGACTCTTTGCGACCCTATGGACTGTAGCCTATCAGGCTCCTCCGTTCATGGGATTTTCCAGGCAAGAGTGTTGGAGTGGATTGCCATTTCCTTCTCCAGGGGATCTTCCCGACGCAGGAATCGAACCCGGGTCTCCCGCATTGCAGGCAGACACTCTACCATCTCCTATAAAAAGTCACAAACCTCCAACCATAGTTCTTCAGGCATTCTGTCTATCAGATCTAATCCCTTGAATCTATTTCTCACTATGGGATTTGATTTAGATCATACGTGAATGGTCTAGTGTTTTTCCCTACTTTCTTCAATTTAAGTCTAAATTTTGCAATAAGGAGTTCATGATCTGAGCCACAGTCAGCTCCTGGTCTTGTTTTTGCTGACTGTATAGAGTTTCTCCATCTTTGGCTGCAAAGAACATAATCAATCTGACTTCAGTATTGACCATCTGGTGATGTCCATGTGTAGAGTCTTCTCTTGTGTTGTTGGAAGAGGGTGTTTGCTATGACCAGTGCGTTCTCTTAGCAAAACTCTAGCCTTTGCCCTGCTTCATTCTGTAGTCCAAGGCCAAATTTGCCTGTTACTCCAGGTATTTCTTGACTTCCTACTTTTATATTCCAGTCCCCTATAATGAAAAGGACATATGTTTTGTGTGTTAGTTCTAGAAGGTCTTGCTGGTCTTCATAAAACAGTTCAACTTCAGCTTCAGCCAAGGTCCAGAGACAAAATGATTCTTTCCGTAGTATAGTCAACAACAGGTAGCGCTAGTTCAGTTCAGTCACTCAGTCATGTCCGACCCTTTGCGACCCCATGAACCACAGCACGCCAGGCCTCCCTGTCCATCACCAACTCCCAGAGTCCACCCAAACCCATGTCCATTGAGTCGGTGATGCCATTCAACCATCTTATCCTCTGTCATCCCCTTCTCCTCCTGCCCCCAATCCCTCCCAGCATCAGGGTCTTTTCCAATGAGTCAGCTCTTCGCATCAAGTGGTCAAAGTATTGGAGTTTCAGCTACAACATCAGTCCTTCCAATGAACACCCAGGACTAATCTCCTTTAGGATGGACTGGTTGGATCTCCTTGCAGTCCAAGGGACTCTCAAGAGTCTTCCCCAATACCACAGTTCAAAAGCATCAATCCTTCCACACTCAGCCTTCTTTATAGTCCAACTCTCGCATCCATACATGACCACTGGAAAAACCATATCCTTGACTAGACGGACTTTCGTTGACAAAGTAATGTCTCTGCTTTTTAATATGCTGTCTAGGTTGGTCATAACTTCCCTTCCAACAGGTGGCACTAGTGGAGAAAAAAAAAAAAAAAACCCACCTGCCAATGCAGGAGACATAATAGCTAAGCACATAGCAATCCACTCCAGTGTTCTTGCCTGGAGAATCCCAGGGACGAGGGAGCCTGGTGGGCTGCCGTCGATGGGGTGGCACAGAGTCAGACACAACTGAAGCAACTTAGCACACACGCACACATAGTCAACAATATACCATTTCTGCTAAGTGTTCTCAAAAAGGTTTGGGGCCCCTATTAAATGCTTCATAGTAACTTGCTGCTGCTGCTACTGCTGCTAAGTCGCTTCAGTCGTGTCTGACTCTGTGCGACCCCATAGACGGCAGCCCACCAGGCTCCCTCGTCCCTGGGATTCTCCAGGCAAGAACACTGGAGTGGGCTGCCATTTCCTTCTCCAATGCGTGAAAGTGAAAAGTGAAAGTGAAGTTGCTCAGTCGTGTACGACTCCTAGCAATCCCATGGACTGCAGCCTACCAGGTTCCTCCATCCATGGGATTTGCCAGGCAAGAGTGCTGGAGTGGGGTGTCATTGCCTTCTCCACATGGTAACTTGATAATAAACCTATCCCTGTAATATACCCAGTGTTTTTCCAGCCCATTCTCTGAGGTACTGGGGGTACTAGGGGCAAAGATACAAGTGTCCTAGAATTCTGGCAGAGTGGTAGGCACTGGTTTGAATTAGCTTGAATACATGGTTGGATGCTAAGAGCGAACTTCTCTCATTGTATTCTAATTGCTCAAGAAAGAAAAAATGTTCTGTACAACATTATTTTTCACTAAAAGTGAAAATAAAGCTTCAGATCGGTAATAATCTCAATCATCCACTAAATTTCTAAAACGTATTTTAGAATAGAGTTTATTTTGAAAATGCACCAAAATCACCTTTAAGATGTGTAAAGTACATGGGAATCATAAGCAAGAAAATGAGCAACTATGATAATCAAATTTTAGATAGAATAAAAAATACAGTTAAAATCATAAACTTAGGGCATCTGAGAAAATAGATTACTAGAATAACTAAAAGAAGGGTTTCAAAATTAGTTTCCACTTTCTTTGCATGAAGTCTGATGTTCTGGCCTCTGCAGTTACTGTGTGTTTAAGTATTAGCTATAGCAAGTGACGTTAATAAATACGTAATCTGGAAAAAATTACCCATGAAGCCATTAGCTCTGATCAACAGGGTACCCAAATTACCGATATTTCATCAGATTAGTCATTGGATGCTTTGAAAATCAGTGAGAATAAGATTCTCAATGGCCTTCAGCAGGGAAACTTCGAACTAAAAAAAAATATTAAAAAGGGGGTTTATTCTGTTCAGTTGCTATGTAGTAAGTGTCTACCGCACAACAGGCTTCTCTGTGCTTCACTATCTCCTGGAATTTGCTCGGATTCACATTCATTGAGTCGGTGATGCTGTCTAACCATCTCATTCTCTGCTACTCCCTTCTCCATTTGCCTTCCATCTTTCCCAGCATCAAGGTCTTTTCCAGTGAGTCAGCTCTTTGCATCAGGTGGCCAAAGTACTGGAGTTTCAACATCAGTTCTTCCAATGAATATTCACGGTTGAATTCCTTTAGGATTGACCAGTTTGATCTCCTTGCTGTCCAAGGGATTCTTAAGAGTCTTTTCCAACATCACAGTTCAAAAATATCAGTTCTTTGACACTCAGCTTTCTTTCTAGTCCAGCTCTCATATGAAAGTGAATTTGCTCAGTCGTGTCCGACTCTTTGCAACCCCATGTACTGTAGTCTACCAGGCTCCTCAGTCCATGGAACTTTCCAGGCAAGAGTACTGGAGTGGGTTGCCATTTCCTTCTCCAGGGTATCTTCCTGACCCAGGGATTGAACCCAGGTCTCCTGCATTGCAGGCAATGCTCTCATATCAGTACATAATTACTGGGAAAATGATAGTTTTAACTATACAGACCTTTGTCAGCAAAGTGATGTCTCTGCTTTTAATATGCTGTCTAGCTTAGTCACAGCTTTCTTTCCTGGTCTGAATGTGCTCCTCCAAAATTCATGTGTTGACATCCTAACCCCCAAGTTGATGGTATTAGGAGGTAGGGCCTTTTAGAGGTGATTAGATCAGGAGGGCAGAGGCTTTACAAATGAGATTAGTGCCCTTATAAAAGCAGCCCCTGAGAGATCCGTAGCCCCTTCTACCACAAGCCCTCACCAGACACAGAATTTGCCAGCTCCTTGGATTTTCCAGCCCCTAGAACTATGAGAAATAAACATGTTTACAAGCCGCCAAGATGTAGTATTTTGTTACAGTAGCCTGAACACAGTAAGACAGGGTTAATAAACTAAAGCTAGCAGCAAAGGGTGGGGTGAGGGAGGGAGGGGCGGGGGGGGAGCACTGGACAATGTGAATACCTGGAAAAAGAGAGAGGTGAGGAAGACACTAGTAAGGTTGCCAAATTTAGCAAATAATAATAATGATAATACAGGATGGCCAAATAAATTAAATTTTCAAATAACAAATATTTCCAATATAAATATGTCCGTGAAATATTTGGGACATACTTGCAATGAAAAAACTTATTTGTTGATATGACAAAATTCCAACTTAATTGAGAATCCTGTATTTTATCTGGCACAGGTGAAGAGGAACATAAACTTACAGATCATATGACTTTGGTTCACCTCCCAGCTTCACCACTGACCTTAGACAAGCTCTTTAAATTCTCTGAAAATTGCCTGGAACCTGAAAGTGTTCTTGCAGCACCAAAAATAATATTAAAGTGCCAATGCATCAATAACTATTCATTTATCTGCTTGCCCTCATATACTTAAGAATTCTGTTCAAGGTTGGCTTAGACTCAGAAGACATTTTTTTATGCGGGTTACTAATTTTATTCCCAATTGCTCTTCCTTGAACCTAGACAGTATATAAGGTGCTTAAAACCTTGGCTTATAATCGAATTACTACTAATATCTTTAATCCAAACCAAAACACAGTACAACTTGGGAAAAATGTTTATAGCAAACTGATAGCCAGCATTAATAAATCTCTCACCCTCCAAAATTGGTAGTTTCCACAGAACGACTGGACTTTCTGTGGCCAATAAACTAAATTGAAAAATCTCCAGCCAACTGTAATAAACACAGAATTGAAAGCTAATAAAACACCACAGGGCATTTCAAGGTAACTCAGCAGGAGAGAGCTCACCAATATAGATGTGTTTACAGATGGCAACTAAAGATATAATAATTAATCTGCTTTTGAACTAATGAACAAATCACATACTTCCTTAAAATACAAAGCACAAAACTCTTAACTGCTAATTAAGTTCAGGAGTGGAATAAACACTCGATTCGCAATAAAGGATAAGGCTCATAAACAGTAATATACAGCCATCCAAGTCCTGCCTGTCTGCCTCAGAAAATACAAGTGCCCTACTGAGGATGTAAAAATTGACATGACACTATCATCACCTGTGGTTTTTAAGTCACAACAAGATCCAAAATCGTTTATTATAAGACGAAGGTACTTCCTTAAGGATCTTTTACAAAGGAATTACTCCAAACTGGTTATAAGGACGTTAAATATAGTATTTTTACAATAATAATGATAATATTTAAAGCTGTACAAGTTCAACCACAGAAAACATAAGTGAATCAATACTAGAGATCCTATAAATCAGTTATTCTCATTCTCCTTTATAAGTGTTCAGAGTAGTTGACTACATAAATAAAAATTCCTTGTACAGAATTAAATGGAATCAGATTCTTGCTCACTGATAAAAGAGGAAAGAAAGAAGACAGGTAGACAGACAAATGAGAATCAAACCAAGAGTCCACAAATTACAGCCCAAGAGAAAAAATCTTACTTTTGGCTTCCCTTAGCATAGCCCACAAGGTGAAAGTGGCTTTCACACTTTTAAATGATTGAAAACTATCAAAAGAAAAAAATATTTCATGACATTAAGATTATGTGAAACTGAAGGAAACACAAGGAAATTGTCCACAAATAAAGTTTCATTGGAACATAGCCACGCCCATTTGTTTACCTAAACTGTGCTTTTGTGGTGCAGCAGCAGAATGGAATACTTAGAACAGAAGCCATATGGCCCACAAAGCCTAAAATATTTACGTTCTTATCTTTTGCTGAGAAAGTATGCTGACTCCTGAGGTAGACAGATAAGTAGGTAGATAACACAAGCTGTAATCCTCCACCATCTACACTTCAAAAAGTTCCACTAGAAATCCAAAGCATAATAATTAAAATCACCACAGTACTTTGTGATGTATTTTATCATCACTTAAAAAACAAAACACATTTATCATGAGCCAGTATTATTGCTACATTTGGTTATATATATGCTTTCCCTTAGAAAATGGACGTTTAGGAAAACCCAGAAACTTGAGTTGCAGCAGGATTTCTGCTATTCTCTCCATGCAGGATTTCTCTGCCTTCCCCCTCCCATTGCCTCATGGCCCAGAATCCCTTCCCTGCCAGCTGCTGATCCCCAACCAACACCTTGGGTAGGCCAGGGCAGTATCCAAGGTGCCAGGGATTGGCAGTGTCTGAGGGGGCATGATGGGTGCTGAGGCTACTCTCCCAGCTTCTACCCTCCCAGCCCAGGGCAGAAGCTGGGAGGGTAACCTCAGTACCCCTGTGGCTGTTCTCAGTCACCAATTTCATTCAACACACTTTTCTCCTTCTTCCTTATCAAATCTGGATATTTCTCTGAAATATAAATAGATCTTACTTCAGTACTTTTGATTCAAGGAGGCACTAGTATTGCTCTTTATGTACTTTTAACTTCCTCTCATGGGGAAGGTGAAGAAGGTTACTCCACACCACCACCACTCCCATCTATTTCCTCTACTGCTAACAGTATTTAAAAAAAAAAAAAATTAGGGGACATCAATCAAGTTATCTGTCCTAAAATACTGCTTGTAACAAAGAAGATGCCCAATAAACATTTGTTGACTGAATAAATTAAGGAATAAATGAATCTATCCTACCTGCTTCTTTTATAGAAATGAGCTGAGGGAGGAATCACATGATTTTCAGGAGGTTGGAGCCAGCTAAAACAAAAATTTGAATTTTATGACCTTCCCTTTGCCCCAGGCCATAGCTCCTTAGTGTCACACAATATGTGACATTCACTCAACAGAACATTCCACCTTCTTTGTCAACAGATCTTCAAATGCACTTGGCAACATGCTGAGAGGGGGTGGGCATCTGCCTCATGCCCTGCAACGTGAAGCACAGCTCACCCTAAGGCTTAGACTCCAAGCCAGCTCTAGCAATCTGAGTTCAGTGGCCAGTGATTGGTTTAGAGGTGGACTTCTAACTCAGAGTCCATTTGGGAGACACTTTCTTACTTAATGGCTTCTCTAGTGGCTCAGAGGATAAAGCGTCTGCCTGCAATGCAGGACACCCGGGTTCGATCCCTGGGTTGGGAAGATCCCCTGGAGAAGGAAATGGCAACCCACTCCAGTATTCTTGCCTGGAGAATCCCATGGACAGAGGAGCCTGGCGGGCTACAGTCCACGGGGTCGCAGAGTCGGACACAACTGAGCGACTTCACTTCACTTCACTTTCTTACTTAATAAGATTAAGAGGTCACTTTTCATTCTTTCACCATTCAAAGTTTGTGACACAAGAACAAGATTCTTATGCCTCAGTGGATATAACTGAGGGGTTATTCAGGGGCTTCTCAGGTGGCTCAATGGTAAAGAATCCACCTGCCAATGCAGGAGATGTGGGTTTGATCCCTGGGTTGGGAAGATCCTCTGGAGGAGGAAAAGGCAACCCACTCCAGTACTCTTGCCTGGAGAAGCCCATGGACAGAGAAGCCTGGCAGGCTACAGTGGATGGGGTTGCAAAGAGTCAGACATGACTGAGTGACTGAGTACACAGGCACACAACCTAATCTAGAGCCTTGATTTCATTGAGCTGTTGAATTAACCAATGTTGAAACTGCCTGTTCCAGATTTCTTATGTGAGACAAAAAAAGCCTTCTATTCAAGTTGAGCATTCTCCTGCCTGGAACGAAAAGCATGTTGAATCATGTATCCACCCTTGAAAGGTGACCCATTCCCTGCCTTAGCCATCATCCTGCCATAGTCCTCACCATAGGTTACAGGCACTATAGACAGGATCATAAGGAAAAAACGCTGGTTCTCACTGCCAAGATGGCAGGGGGACTTTAAGTGCCCAGCACTGCTCCAGTGAAGCTCTAGTCTATTCCAAGCCAAACTCTAAATGCCTTTATAATAATAGAAATATTATTATATATGTTGTGTGGGCCCCATGATGATTTTAGAGAAGAAACTGTACAATATGGTTTAAATAGGCTTTTGTGGGTTGGCCTGGAAACCTAACATTGTTTCTATGGAAAAATGCTTTAAACTCCAAATGACTCTGTTCAAACTGAACTTTGGAATGCAACCTGTTTTAAATTGGGGGATTGTGTACGTGTTTACAATTAAGACACAGGGATGAAAGTGAGTTATCAACTGCAAAAATCACATTTGGACTGTGGATTTAAATTGATCAATAAACCATTGTCATTTTGGATAAAATAGTCCTGAATAAAAAGGGGTCGTGACTTCCAGCAGGACCAAATAACAATGCAAAATCAGAACCAAGATAACCTACCAGACTCCATTTTAAAGTAATTTTCTGTTGGAGGAGGAGGTTACTTTACAAACTAAATAGTGCCCACCCTACCAAAACCTGTCACTGTAACCAGTGTGTCTTTAAACCCACCGGGAAATATTTCATGCAGTAATTTGAATGAGTACATGAAAATCCATCCCCTCGCTGTAAGGGAAAAAAATAAAAATAGCAGAGATCTTGTATCTGAGGATGAATCCAAATCCTTAGAAGTTCTGCGTTCAAGTCAATCAACAACTATATCTTGACTCCCTCTCCCCATTCATCTCCATTTTTCGATCCAGGTACTAAGGATGAATCAGGGTATAGTAGAAACAGTACTTCCTAATTATTGTGGTTTATATCTCTATTTCCTCAGATTGTAAAGTGAAAATAATACCATCCAGGTCCCTGAGCTGTAGTGACATTTACACATGGCATCACCCAACACTATGCCTGAAACCACAAAGTCCTCAGAGTCAGTTCACTACTTTCTGTCCTCTCTTCTCCCCTACAAGAATATTGCCCTCATATAAAATATCCAAACTCTCTCCAACCTACACACATAACTGACAGAGTTTATTCTACTGGTAAATATGCATATGGTGTCTAAAGAAAATCAAGTCTAACATAATCTTTCAACTGTATGTGAAATGAATTAACATTTCTCTCTGCCTTACATAAAATATTATGATTGAATGCTATGGGGACTTTTCAATACTGCAATGACTGTAACTTGTATTTAAATTCTGCTGAAACCATGGATCTTGATGTTGGCTTTCTGAGGATTAGCATATTGAAAAAACGCAGGGGTAGCTTTGTTTCATAAAAGGGCGAAAAAGAAGCAAATTAACAATATCAGTTCAAATCAGGATTTGATATAATTCAGAGTGTAATCTTTGCCTCACAATCTCCTCATCTTTTCCTTGTGAACTATTACGTTTCAGAGGGTCCAAAACTATTCTCTTTCACACAATAGCTTTTTTAACTTAAAAATAAAATACAATGATAAGTGAATGCCTGTGAAAATAAAGTCTGTAGTTAACATAAGGCAGTAAGATTACACCTCAGTTTTCTTAATGCATTGAAATTAACACTGAAAAGTTGGAATTCATTCTTTCAGTTAACTTGACTGCCACACTGAGCATATCTCTGTGTATTGCTTCCTTAAATGTTCAGTTTGGGGTGCTGATTAGAAGCTGTCTATTTTCAATCCTCTATAGATAATTCAAAGGTGTAACTTGCATACTGTTACGGTGCTCTGCTTACCTTGGCTGCATGTCCTGTCTTTCCTCTGTTTACTAAATCTACCAACTAGCAGAATGAATACTAGGTAAATTAAAGAGGTGCCCTTGTTCTATGTGATTATCCCGGAAAGCAAATGAAGCTGCTGCCACAAGTCCCAGAATAAAACCTGACTCTTTATGCAAATTTAAAATTCTATGGCACTGTAACCTTACCCAGGGCAGCTGTCTGTATTTTTCAATGTACAAGTCCCTAAAGATGCTATATGAAAGCTAATATTTTGGCAAGAAATTAACATTATAGAGGAATGAGTCTTGTCAATTTTCCTAGGCCACATTTCCCACTTACAAAATGTAATATTCAAATAAAATAATTTAACTTTCCCCACCTCTTGCACTCCAGTAGCCTTATTTGTCAAACTTTATCCCAAAATTGATACTTATCACTGATCAGAGAAGTAAATAAAGCACATTTTCCTCATGGGGCTCTCCACACTTCTTTTCCCAAAGTACAATCAGGCCTTGCTCACATCTCTGTATCTTCTGTTATGCTTTAAGTCCAAACACCCACAATCTACCTTTCTGCCTACATGGAAGTAAACTCTCTTTCCTTAAGTACTCACAAAGAGTCTTCGATTCCTTAACAGCCAGCAAGCTCTACAAATCACCATCACGCCCAAGAGAGGAGCAAATCAAAATGCTTTTGAAAGATACAAAGAGAAGCAAAAACTAAAAGCTCTCATTCTTAATCTAAAAACAATGCATATGTATGAGCAACACTAAACTCTAAATATACATTTTGTATTTCACCCACACTGCTTATGACTACAGATTTTTGCCAAAAATATTACATTTAAGTATAATACCTCAACTTTTTGAAGATCTCTAGTCCACCCCCCCTCCATCTTTTCTTCCTACTACTTACCTCCAACCCAAATACATTACTACAGACTTCCAGGTAGAGGACAGAAAATATTCTCATGATAGGGATGAAGAGACGGAGGTGGACACTTTCCACAATGGGGGAGGGAGGAAAAGATTTCTGTTTGAGTGCCATCTCTTAGTTTAAGAAGATCGAGCAGTAGAGACTGAAACAGAATGCTGGTTAATGAAAATTTAAAAATGAACCGTTTTGAACCTCAGCTGTAAGACAGGTTTAAATCTTCTATGATCATCATGTATACAAGTTAAATAAGATACTGACTCTAAAGCAGCCTTGGCACTACTGGCAATCTGAGTCAGATAATTCTCTGTTGTGGGGGCTGTCCTGTACACTGCAGGACGTTTAGCAGTATCTTTGGCCTCTACCCACTAGATGCCAGTAGCACTCCTCTCTTCTGCTGTGATAATCTATAATGTCTCCAGATATTGCCAAATATCCCTGGGAGGGCAAAGCGTTCCCCTATGGAGTGTCAGCGAATTATCTGGCCCATAGTAAATGCTTACTCACTACATGGTAGCAGTTAACATTATCATTATGAATTAGATTTTGGTTTCCAGGTTTAAAAAAAAAAAAAAAAAACTGTGGTATTATTTGCATTTTGAACTTCCTATATATTACCCATGAAAATGTTCTTTGGTGGCAAAGATGGCAAGCATGGCAAGGTCATGGCAAACATCCAATGGGTTGATCAACACTTGATAAAACGCATTCTCAATATGACCTCTACAGTCTTTTGTAGGTTGAGAAGGAATCTGGGAGAAGTTAAAGGGAATCTAAAAACTCCACAGCTCTGACACATGAAGAAAGCTATTACCACAAAGCTCCCAGTCCTAATGTTAATTTGTATAGAGGTGTGACCAAAATACTGACACACTTACTCCAGTCCAGCAGATATTTCACTTCACCATGACAGGTATATGGAGAAATCCAAATTAGACAGTCAGACTTTCCAGTGTCTATTTACTGTCCAAGTACATTTTCCCAGTAAATGTTTCTGGTAAACTGGCTAAACTCCTCAAACTCTCTTCCTGTTTCCTACACTAGACTGCCCAGTTCTTCAGGAGACTGACAGTTCCCTAGGGTCTAGAAGACAGAAGACAAATTTAACCAAGACAAGTTTGGGTAGCAAGAAACCGGTAGCTTCTCTCTACTGTGCCATAACAAACATTTTCGATGGCAAACATCCTCAGCTGAGATAGAACAGGCAGTCTTTCACATTTCACTTAACCAACATACATTGCTTGGTCAGATCAGTTTTGCCTCTAAGACCTACTCAAACACTACTGCTTGCTGTATTTTCTAAGAATTTTAATATTAGAGGCATGTGACACAGTGTCTATGCCTTCCAAGGAAACAGCATGGAATGGACTTATTATGCACTCTGATTTCAGCTAAAACATCCTTTCTATCATCAGATTGTAACTCACCATTTACTAAAAGGCCCATGTTAGGGGTGGAGTGTAAAGTTTGTAACCATATCCTTGAATGGAAGAATACAAGCAACCAAAAGCTAAGCAAAAGTACTGAATTTCTGCTTGTCCCTAATTACAGTAACTAGAGATATATCAGCCTTATCCTAGAAGAGCTTTAAACATTAAGAAGGAAGCCAAGTTCATCTTTGATATTCCCATGGAGATGCACCTGCCACCCTCTAGCCTAAGCTACTCCATTCAGCATATCATTTTTTTCAGATGTTTCCAGATTACCCACACTTACGCTTTGGCCAGTATCTCTTAGAGCCCAGATGTCTAGCTTCCAAGTTTATCATTTATCTGATAAATCAGTCCATGTCACTGTGTCAATGGCTTTCTCTAACAGAAACATATAAAAATAGACTCTGGAGGCAAAAAAAGAATGAAGACCAGTAATTTTTACCAGGTTACTTTTCTATGCCTCATTTTGTACACCATGGAATAACAGTATCACTATCTCATTTGCTGCTGTACAAATACAGTGTCTAAGACAAAGAGAATATGAACAATGGCAGGTACCTCATTAAATCCCTCTATTACATCCTAACTTGAAATAGTTCCAAAAATGAAACTTTCAAGTAAGTCAGAAAATAAGAAAATTACACTAATATTTTGTTCAAAATAAAAAGGAGTCAAATATATCAAAGAGAAGTTTAAAAAATATTTACTCTCTGTTCTGCACATGGAGAAAGTGTGAAATGGCCAAAGTGATTGTAACATCCCTCTCCAATGCCTTTCACCCCCTTCTATGCAGATTAAGTCAAGTTACATATCTGTTGTTACCTTTCCCATCAAGGAAACACAAATACTAACACTTTTTCAGCTCTGACTCTCATGTTCAAGTCTCTGAGGGGACAAGACAAGAAAACATGGGGAGTCACAGAGAAATGTCATTATTTGATTCACTTGTAAAGTAGGGATAATAATACATTCCTCATATAATTCTTATAAAAAGTAAATAAAACCATGTGTGTTAAGCAGTGAGCCCTGGGTCTAGATAGGCAAAATTCCCCTAAATGATGGCTATTGTTACTCAGAAGGGTGCGAGATCCTCTCTTCAACAATGAAGCAAATGAGACCCAGAGAGATTAAGTAATGCTGCAAAGGTACGTGACGCAGGAGAAACAAAACCCAATTTTCTGATGTTTATGTGAAGATCACAGGGAGAGGTAGGAAGGCGTGAAGCTACAGGAGAAAGCAAATCCACAGAGCACTACCACTGCCTCTCTCCAGCACTGCTCCACTGCCACCTCTAATTTCAGTTTCTGAGGGCTGCCATAACTACTGTAGACTAAGTGGCTGACGACAAGAGATATTTCTTCCCTCATAGTTCTAGAAGCCAGAAGTCTGAAGTCAGGGTGTCAGCCAGGTCATGCTCCCTCTGAGACTCTGGGTGGACTCCTTCCTCGCCTCTCCTCCTGGTGGCTGGCATCCTTTGCACTCCTCGGCTTGCTGCTGCATCACATCGTCTCTGCCTCTGTGGTCACAGGTGTTCTCCCTGTGTGTCCACCTCTGCCCCCCGGATAAGGGCATCAGTCATATTGGATTAACGGCCCACCCGACTTCAGTATGACCTCAGCTTAACTTGATTATATCTACAATGACCCTCTTTCTAAATAAGGTCACTTTCACAGGTACCAGGGGTTAGGACTTGAATGTATCTTTTAGGGGAACATAATCTAACCCACAATAGCTCTGTCATTTATAGACATTTTTCTTTTTTGGCTTGGGGTTTGGGGGTCAGTCCCAAAGCTACAATTGCAAAGTTTACTGAAATGATATTCATGCTAATGGGCCAATTCAGAATTACAGTAACAAAAAGGCAACTATGTCTACTTAACCATGTTTACTTCCCAAGCTCATTAGTGGTTCCATGTGGTGAGAAAAATTTCCCACTCACTGTATCAAATTTAGCACATTTATTTAGTCTGAGTCAATGCCTGAAATATCCTTTCATACATTTAAGCCAATTTTCCCCAAGGTCATGCAGCAAGATAGAAGTCACAGATCTTTCTCCTGTGAGTCAATTACTATAAAATACAGCACTGAATTTGGGTAAAACAGAGTTAGGTGGTGAAATGTGCCTAGAATAATAGAGTTGATTTTTTCATGTACCAATTTTTTATTATATTTTATTTTATACACATTTGAATCAAAATCAAAGCAGTGCTGGTCTAGAATGAACTATAATTTAATATGAATGTTTCTGTAATGAAGTAGATTATTTTTTGAGACTGAGTAGCCATCACATTTTCTTTCCAATCACACTCTACTATATGAGGAAATATATATTACTGTCTACTAAATCCTATAAGCAAAATGATGATTGAAGAATAAAAATGATCAATTTTCCCTTATCCTAAAATATCAGCAAGTAACATAAAATGTAACTTTTCCTACAGGTATAATTTTTCACTGTCGCTAAATTTTCATGTCCAATTTTCTCACCCTGGAATCTTCCTAATACGAATTGAGCTAATTTTGAGTTTAAAAAATTTATTCAGTCACCTAAAAATGAATTAATCTGAGCTCTGGTCACATGTGCAAGACATAGTAATCTATATCAAATTTTTATTAACATACACCAGAAAAATAGCTAAAACAGCTACCAAACTTGATCTGGCAGAAGAAAGTTGTCTCTCCACATGAAGCCACTGAGAAATACCAGAAGGCCTTTCTGGAATTTTATAATGTAGATGAAATTTTCTGTTTAGAAATAAAAATTGCATTTTATAGAAAACTACACAGATACAAATCAAACACATGACTAACTGCATACAAGCAGTGTGGTAAAGAACTTAGGGTCCACATGGAGTCAGGTCAGATGGCCTGGGTTGGAAACCATGCCTTGGAAGCCGTGAAAATTTAAGACAGCTACTGAACCTCTCAATATTCTCATCTGTAAAACAGGGATGATGATACTAGTACTAACGTCTTGGATTTTAATGAATAATAGGAGAAATGACTATAAAATCTTTGGCATAGTGCCTAATTGTTATTATTATTAAGATTACAGATTCACACCTGGCAGGTATGGCAAACTGCCTGGTTTCAAATCACAGCTGCTGTTAATTACTAGCACTGAAACCTTGGGCAAGTAACCTAACCTCTATGAGCATCAGATTCTTCAAAAGGAGAAAATAACAGTAACAATGTACTTCAAGGATATAAAATAACACATGAATCACTTAGCCCAATACTGGAAGACAATAAGATCTCAGAAAAATATATATGTCTCATGATATCTTCATAGTGGGATTCACCTTTGCAAATAATATTTGGCTTTTCATTTATGTGCACTGAAAATTTTTGTCATTTAAAAATTTTTCTCACAAATCCAAAATAAAGAATTATTCTACAGCTTGAGGGTCAGAAATATTTTATTTTTGCAGAGGTGAATGGTTCAGGATTGATCTAGACAGGGGTTTTAGAAGTATATTCACTACAGAACCATTCTCAGTGCTCCCAAGTAGTCCACAGATAGACAGTTTACTTAAACTTCATTCTTTTCTAATATTTTTAGCTGCAATGAGAGAAACTAACACTTCAAACAAGAAGTCTTGGTGTACAGTCCCACACCGACCAGAAAATAACCCAGCAACGTATGCAGCTATACTTGTTTAAATCATTCAGATGCCAAAAGTATTATCAGGCAGATTCTCAGATTATTTTCTTCCTTGCTGGTCTTTTTTTTCACAGGAGCCTTCCCGGCAACCATGCTTGGTACTGAAATGCTGTTAGCATTGGTACCCTTTCAATTTCAGGGTTGTATCCTATTTCCTGGACTGCCCTCTCCAGACTGACACTGAAAGATGGATCCTCTCTTTCAGAATGACTATCTCATAACCTACATTTCAGCTAAAAGTAGAGTCAAGATGAATGCCAACAAAACTTCTTCCAGGCCTGCAAGGAAAGAGACCAAAAAGGTGTGCTTTCCAGGTGGAAGTGAAAGAAAGTGAAGTCACTCAGTCATGTCCGACTCTTCGTGACCCCATGGACTGTAGCATACCAGGCTCCTTCATCCATGGGATTCTCCAGGCAAGAATACTGGAGTGGGTTGTCATTTCCTTCTCCAGGGGATCTCCCCAACCCAGGGATCGAACTCCAATCTCCCGCATTGCAGGCAGACGCTTTACCCTCTGAGCCACCAAGGAGGCTTTCCAGGTGAGACAGCCTTAAATAGATAACCAGTAGAAATGCAAAGCTTGAGATGTCCCCCTTTGGCAAACACTGCTAATGTGCCAACCAAGACCATCCTCTACCTACCACCTTCTCCTTCTCAGTCTCCCACTACAGATGCCAAAAAGCCAAAGTCACTTTCCAGACTCTCCTGTACCTCAGTTCAGTTCAGTTCAGTTCAGTCGCTCAGTCGTGTCCGACTCTTTGCGACCCCAAGAATCGCGGCACGCCAGGCCTTCCTGTCCATCACCATCTCCCGGAGTTCACTCGAACTCACGTCCATCGAGTCCGTGATGCCATCCAGCCATCTCATCCTCTGTCGTCCCCTTCTCCTCCTGCCCCCAATCCTTCCCAGCATCAGAGTCTTTTCCAATGAGTCAACTCTTCGCATAAGGTGGCCAAAGTACTGGAGCTTCAGCTTTAGCATCATTCTTTCCAAAGAAATCCCAGCGTTGATCTCCTTTAGAATGGACTGGTTGGATCTCCTTGCAGTCCAAGGGGTTGCCAATAAGGTCTAAACAGAACTCTGAGGAAGTGTCTCTAAAGCTTTTTCTTTCCTGATTAAATAGGACACACGTGTTGCCTGGTGCTATCCCTTCCCTGTCCCCATCCTTTTTTCCACCTTGAACATTAATGTAACATTGAGACCAGCAGTAGCATCTTGCAACCATGACTCAGTTAACAAACACAGGACCAGCTGTGTGAGGAGGGCTACAACAGTATTCTAACTCTAACAAAACTAACACAGAGTGAGGCATTATTCTCCCAAAAAGTCAAGGCTGAGGCCTTGTAATCTTCAGCCAGACAGACGATGTGCTATTGAACTGCAAAGGAGGTAACTACAGCTGTTAAGACTAAAAAATGACAGCCATAATGGCAACTGAGAGCCAAAGGCATGCAATATTCAATACTAATACCCATATTCAACATAATCAGCTTGTATTAGTACTTCTGAGTATTCAGCATAATTATTTAATGTATTTTGAGAAAACAGATATGAAAAGACTTGAGATATTTAAGTACTATGAAAATATAAATTCTTTATATTGTTGTAATTCAATTAAAAAAATAAGGGCTGTAGATTTTAATGGTGGAAAACTAATAGAACTGAGACAGCATAAGCAAAATGTTATTCATTTCTTTGATTGAAGCATATATATAAATATGAGTGTGTTAAAAGCAAGAATCCAAGTGAAAAAGTCATAAATTATAACGCTGAAAAAAGTCATGTTCCAAAATAAATCTTGTTTTCTTCAGCAGTCTGGATAACATTTTACCTTGTGTTCAAACTATCCATGCATGCAATGAATGCAGTTTTGTCAACCTCAAATTATTCCCCATATCTGACTGTCTTGTAGAAATTCAACCCGTGTCCACGGAAATGTAGCACTACACTGCAGAGCTCAGTAAAACAAATACTACTTGGCATTTAAATACATGAGGTGCCTTTAAATGGTCTCTCACTTTTATTCAAATCTTTCCACCTGGAAAAACAGACTAAAAATACAACACAATATTTCAGAGATTAAATCAGTATAAAAACTTGCCCTGGTCAATCACAGTATTAACCTCTTATTCCATAATTTATTCATAAATTAACAGATACGTTTCTGAGTTTCTTCCTGCCTACTTCTCATATTACAATTCATTGATGTAAAAGATTTTAAGGTCCTTGTACTTGAATTTACCACATCTTGCATGATCATTCCTCATCCTTTCAGGAATAGGCATCCACCTTGTGCTCAAGGTTAATTTTCCCCGAGTAGTCTGCATCTTATTTCCTACCATTTCTTTGCCACATTCTTCCAACATTTATTTTTACCTTGTTCTGCACCGTCAATCTCTCCCTCTCTATTGGCTCCTCTCTTTAGGGCTATAAATCTTTTGAAGTAAAGACACAAAAAGAAGAAAATATAAAAGTCCCCAAACCTGCAAATGTCTTCTGGGTACCTATAACCTAGCACCAAGAGAACACCTTTTCTCTGCCATGCTTTTCAAAAGAGTGGTTCCATCCATGGAATTCAATCCATCTGATTCCATTCATATCCTCCATATATAGCCATTATGTGCTAGTAAGTGTTCAGCAATTAGCTCTCATAACATAAACACATTTGTATGTATGTATGTATGAAGCAAAAGGCAAAGGAAAAAAGGAAAGATATACCCATTTGAATGCAGAGTTCCAAAGAATGGCAAGGAGAGATAAGAAAGCCTTCCTCAGTGATCAGTGCAAAGAAATAGAGGAAAAAAACAGAATAGGAAGGACTAGCAACCTCTTCAAGAAAATGAGAGATACCAAAGGAATATTTCATGCAAAGATGGGCTCAATAAAGGACAGAAATGGTATGGACCTAACAGAAGAGGAAGACATTAAGAAGAGGTGGCAAATATACCCAGAAGAACTATGCAAAAAAGATCATTATGACCCAGATAACCACAATGGTGTGATCACTCACCTAGAGCCAGACATCCTGGAATGCGAAGTAAAGTGGGCCTTAGGAAGCATCACTACAAACAAAGCTAGTGGAAGTGATGGAATTCCAAGTGAGCTATTTCAAATCCTAAAAGATGATACTGTGAAAGTGCTACACTCAATATGCCAGCAAATTTGGAAAACTCAGCAGTGGCCACAGGACTGGAAAAGGTCAGCTTTCATTCCAATCCCAAAGAAAGGCAACGCCAAAGAATGCTCAAACTACCACACAACTGCAATCATCTCACATCCTAGCAAAGTAATGTTCAAAATTCTCCAAGTCGGTCTTCAACAGTACATGAACAGTGAACTTCCAGATGTTCAAGCCGGATTTAGAAAAGGCAGAGAAATCAGAGATCAAATTGCCAACATCCACTGGATCATCAAAAAAGCAAGAGAGTTCCAGAAAAACATCTACCTCTGCTTTATTGACTATGCCAAAGACTTTGACTGTGTGGCTCACAGCAAACTGTGGAAAATTCCTCAAGAGATGGGAATACCAGACCACCTGAGAAATCTGCCTCCTAAGAAATCTGTATGCAGGTCAAGAAGCAACCAGTTAGAACTGGACATGGAACAACAGACTGGTTCCAAATAGGGAAAGGAGTACGTCAAGGCTGTACATTGTCACCCTGCTTATTTAACTTATATGCAGAGTACATCATGAGAAACGCTGGACTGGAAGAAACACAGGCTGGAATCAAGACTGCCGGGAGAAATATCAATAACCTCAGATATGCAGATGACACCACCCTTATGCAGAAAGCGAAGAGGAACTAAAAATCCTCTTGATGAAAGTGAAAGAGGAGAGTGAAAAAGTTGGCTTAAAGCTCAACATTCAGAAAACTAAGATCATGGCATCTGGTCCCATCACTTCATGGCAAACAGATGAGGCAACAATGGAAACAGTGGCAGACTTTACTTTTGGGGGCTCCAAAATCACTGCAGATGGTGACTGCAGCCATGAAATTAAAAGATGCTTGCTCCTTGAAAGAAAAGCTATGACCAACTTAGACAGCATATTAAAAAGCAAAGACATTATTTTTCCAACAAAGGTTCATCTAGCCAAAGCTATGTTGTTTTCACTCATCATGTACCAGATGTGAGAGCTGGACTATAAAGAAAGCTGAGTGCCGAAAAATTGATGCTTTTGAACTGTGGTGTTCGAGAAGACTCCTGAGAGACCCTTGGACTGCAAGGAGATCCAACCAGTCCATCCTAAGGGAAATCAGTCCTGAATATTAATTGGAAGGACTGATGCTGAAGCTGAAACTCCAATACTGTGACCAGCTGATGCAAAGAACTGACTCATTGAAAAAGACCCTGATGCTGGGAAAGACTGACGGCAGGAGGAGAAGGAGACAACAGAGGATGAGGTGGTTGGACGGCATCACCCACGCAATGGACATGAGTTTGAGTAAGCTCTGGGAGTTGGTGATGGACAGGGAAGTCTGGCGTGCTGCAATCCATGGTGTTGCCAAGAGTCGGACACGACTGAACAACTGAACTGAACTGAACTAATGTATGTATCTCTATACATTTATGTTTATTAAAAATTTTACCGATACAAGGCACACAATTTACATATGATATACAATATTCTTTACGGTAATGAAGAATACATATACACAGCTGTTTCCTATAAAATGCTTTCACTGACATTTATCAAATGTAGATGTGCTGGCATGAAAGTTGGCTGAATCTTTCTTTTGAATTAATAAGTAAGACAAAAGTGAAACAATGAATATATATGTTAAAGCTTCTCTTGCTCAGTCAAAAATGGGAGCAATTTCTTCACTGAAGTGGATAATAGTTTATGTATTTCGAGAACAATTGTTAAGACCATTTCCTCAATTTTCTGTGTGCCACTCACAATGTAACTGCTACGTCTTCAACCTATTTTAGAGTTTAGTCTGCATTATTTACAATATTTCTAACACCTTAAGTCTAGAAAATCAACAGAACAATATCTCTGATGTGTAACATTTGCCAATTTCTATGGTGTAAATACTCATGGTAGGGCTAATTTCAAGATACTAAAGTGAACTCAACACAGACTTCAGAATAGATGTACACCTGCACACCACTATACACTGCATATCTACCATTTAGGTAAAACAGACCTAAGTAAACTTAAGAGCATAGATAAAAGAGAATGCAGTAAAATGATTAAAGAGCATGAGTTCTGAATACTTATTAAATTTATTTTGAATAAAATTTATTAATTGTAAGTGTGCATAATATAATTTTCAATAATGGCTATATTTAACAACTAGCTTGCACAATTTCTGAAAAGTTAACAATCTGGTTCTCAGAAACGAGCTAAGCCAGCTCCAGTGCACTGTTGCATGAAAATACGGCTTGTACACCTTCCATTCTACTGTACCTGCTCTTGCTACAGTCAACGAGGCCTTGCAGTTCCAAAGCCACGGAACTTTTGTATACCTATCTTATGTTATCTCTATGCCACAGCCCAACAGTCTTGATACACCCTTCAACTACTCTGCTATCCTTTTATAGATGTATTTTAGGACTTTAGTCATCCACCATTCTCCTTAACTATTCATGCTGTTCTAGCCTCAGTCCCCTTTCCTGCTCATGTAGGCTATCTAATGGTTTCAGTTAGTAACTATTCACCAATGACCCCCAAATCTCCATCACAGACCAGACTGTTCTGCTAAATTCCAGAATGAACTGCACACTGCACTGACTTAGGTCACCTTCTTATATGCTTACTAGTTAAGTAATTTGTAGAGTAATTATTTGTTTATGTCTGTCTCTCCTACTAGGCTGTAAGCCTCACAGGCATGTGGAATATTGTGCCTTTTTTTCTTGCCATATCTCAGAATGTACCACATTCTCTAGCACAGTGATTACTCCAGGAATCAATAAAGGTACAGATGACTAACCAATAAGCATTTCAAATGCAATAAGTATAAAACAGAACTCAGTAAGTGTCCCCCAACATGCATTTCTCTTCTGAATCCCAATCACATCGAATGATGCCAATATCCAACCCTGCTCCCTCTGAGAGAGCCCTAGATTTCCTCTTTCCCTTATTCTTCTTATCCAGCCATTCACCACAGTCTACCTTCTCATCTCCTAAATATCTTTCAAAGCTGTTCCCTTTTCTGCATCATTATTCCTGCTACGTTAGTTTAGATTCATTCTTGCCAGGACCACTGCAATGGCCTCCAGGGCTCCTTGCTCCTGTCTCTCTTTGCTAAGTTACTAAGTCACTTCAGTCGTGTCTGACTCTGTGCAACCCCAAAGACGGCAGCCCACCAAGCTCCCCTGTTCCTGGGATTCTCCAGGCAAGAACACTGGAGTGGGTTGCCATTTCCTTCTCCAATGCATGAAAGTGAAAAGTGAAAATCAAGTTGCTCAGTCGTGTCCGACTCAGCGACCCCGTGGACTGCAGCCCACCAGGCTCCTCTGCCCGTGGGATTTTCCAGGCAAGAGTACTGGAGTGGGGTGCCACTGCCTTCTCCGTCTGTCTCTTACTCTAACTCAAATGCACAGTGATCTTTTAAAAATCATGACTATGGCCATCTCTGTCTAACAATCTATCAGTGGTGCTCCACCAGGTAGGGGATGAACTCCAAACTATGTCACCCAGAACTTACAAGACTCTCCACGGTCAGAACTTGATCTGGCTTCCCAGCCTCATCACCTTCCACATTTCCATGAAGAGCCTACACTCCATCTGCACTCACATGATTCTAGTTCCCCGCTCTCTTTCCTGTCTCTGAGACCTATGTACATTTACTTCTCTCAGCCTGGAATATCCTCTCTCTGTTGTTTACATGGAAATCAAGGGTAACCATAAGTTTATTTGATATTGTGAAGTGTTTTTTGACCTCCAAGGAAAATCCCTCCTCCATACTTTCATAATAGTCTTCTATGACTGTACTTAGCCCCTTCCATAATGGCTCATTTTGAACATTTATTTTCTCCCACCAGACTAAGAATGTCTGCTCCAAACTAACTATATCTACCACAGGGACAAGCATGTAGTAAGAACCCAGCACCCTAGTATGACTATAAAATGAAAAACCCTTTATTCTGCAGAGAAAATACATATGCAAGTAGCTGCTGTCCCTTTCAAAGCCACTCACCTTGAAAGTTATCTGCTTAGTTTAATGACAGTGGCATTATTCCAAGTATTTTTGGAAGGCAACTTTCAGAACTGTCTGGGGAACATTCTTTAAATTATCTCAAGTCAGGCCAAAAAACATCATGCTGAACACATCTGAGGCCTAGGAGGAACACAGGGCAAGTAATACGGTTCTGTGTACAAAATGAACAATGAAATATGTAAAAGATAATGTAATGATTGATTCAGGGCAACTAATAAACTGGCTCAGAGTTATACAGAACCTCAGAGAATCTCGGAAAATATTTTATTATTTGCCATTTATTATAGGTTCACAATATGGAATCTATCGGCACCAGTAATTTGCTTGATCTACCTCATGAAGCTCTTCAAATTAGCATTTTCCAAAGAATATACAATGTGAATATGGGGGAGGGTAGTGATTAAAGAAATTTAGTACACAGCATTAAACAAAGTGAAAAAGATTTATTTACTCTCAGATTTTTCAAAGCTATTAATATCTTAATATGACTCTCCATGAAGTCCATCTATGATCCATGGGGTTTCTCAAATTCTTTTAACTCCATAATTGTTTTCTGGCAGATGCTGTAGGATTAATGTTCCATATACTTTGGGAAACTTTGCATTGAATGGGATTGATGCATCTTCATGAAATAAAGACTTGTAACCTGAAACTACACTGAAACCAAAAGCTACACAGGAGGTTACTGAGATTTTATTCTAAGTGCCTTACATAATGCACCTCATTTACCCTTACCACAGATTCTCACAACAATCCTACAGAATAGTATTATATTATAGTATAGGTAGTAATGGGGTCCCCAATGTACAGTTAAGGAAAGAAAGGCTAATCAAAGTTAAGTAACCAATGAGACACTACACAGCTAGTTAGCAATAGAGACAGAATATCACCCTGTCCTAACCAACACATGGGTCCAAAAGTTTAACCTGACCATTGAGTGTGTTCTCATTTGCACCATCTCTTAACTTAGCTCAGTCTCTCCTGAGTATACCATTCCTTTATAAACTCCTTATTTTCACATGGCTGTGTGTGCATACTCAGTCGCTCAGTCATGCCTGACTGTGATCCCACAGACTGCAGCCCACCAGGCTCCTCTGTCTATGGGATTTCCAAGGCAAGAATACTAGAGTGGGTTGCCATTTCCTCCTCCAGGGGATCTTCTCGACCCAGGGATCAAACACGCATCTCCTGCATTGGCAGGCAGATTCTTTACTGTTGGAGCCCCCAGGGAAGCCCTTTCACATGGCTGAAAAGAAAGTGGAAGTCGCTCAGTCATGTCTGACTCTTTGCGACCCCATGGACTATATATAGCCTGCCAGGCTCCTCTGTTCATGGAATTCTCCAGGCCAGAATACTGGAGTGGGTAGCTGCTCCCTCTTCCCGGGGATCTTCTCAACCCAGGGATCGAACCCAGGTCTCCCACAATTCAGGCAGATTCTTTACTGTCTGAGCCACCAGGAAAGCCCTTCACATGGCTAATTCCTAGGTATTATGTTAAGGTTCATTTTATCCACTTTTCTTGTGATGCCTTCACTGCCAACTGCCTAAAAATAGTCATTCCCATTGTACCTTATTCCTTTCATGGAACTTATAAATTTCCTATCTTATACAAACTGCATAGGAAGGCCAGTTTCACACAGTCTTACGAAAAAAGCTTTTGATTGGCTAACAGATCCCTAAGTTTATGGCCTAACCACATGCCTACTCCTTTCTCTGGGTAAATTTGGATAAATGCCATAATAATAAATGTGAAATACTGCTTTAAGCATTTCAAAGCATCTTCAGGAGTTATCATTTCATTTATATCTCAACTTTGAAAGGAAGAAAAGTTATCTTTGTAAAGAAACAGAGCTTTAAAAAGCTAAGCACCTCAAAAGTTAATCAGCATACCCACTCACCGAGCATAGTACTTAGCACAGAATCTAATGGCTGAGTAAATGCTTGTGTTAGGCTAACTTAAATTCTGATATTTTTCACACTTGAGCACTCCTCACAGAGTGGTGTACTATCTCCATATATAGCAGATTCTACTAATGCCCACCCACTTTCCCCTGGCCATTACTACTCAACTGTAAGCCCACAGGCTTCCATCTGCCAACACTGCTCTTTTGTTGCCTGGGGTTTTCACTGGACCCACACAGCAGGCTGGAAGCTGCCCTCCACTAAGGAGCCCTATAGTGTAACATGCAGCTCCCTTGCTTTCTAGATAGATAATTCCAAGGGGGACTTTCTATAATTTCCCCAAGAAGATTTAGGTTTCAGTTGCCCCAAACTGTAGATGGTTTAATATAACCCTCTACTAACTTACTGACTTTAAGGTTTTAATACAACCCTCTACTGAAGAGGCTGTCAGAGGATGAGATGGCTGGACAGCATCGCCAATGCAGTGAACATGAACTTGGGCAAACTCCAGGAGGTGGTGAGGAACAGGGATGCCTGGCATGCTACAGTCCATGGGGTCGCAAAGAGCTGGACATGACTGGGCTACTGAAAATCATTGACTTACGAACTCCTACTCACGTGTTCTCTTTTTCCTAAATAAGCTACCAGCTCTCAAACATTTGTCTCAGGGTCTGAGAAACAAGACATTATAGGACAGGAAAGAATTTTCAGTTTTAAAAACTAAAGGTTAAAAAGCAAGGGATCATTTATAAATAATTAAGTATAATCACATTTTCGAAAACAAAACATTAACCAGCCACTATTTGCTACTGCATGGTGAAAAAATCCAAACTGGAAATTAACATTACATGAATTTTAACGTATTGATTTTCTGACATGAAAAGGTAAAAGTACATAAAACACTCTTAAATCTGTTGGGGAAAGTGCCATTTTAATACCTGCCCCCCATTTAGGACTTAAATCTAACACCCTTAGGTGCACAGGTTGAGAAAATTGAAAATTCTCACATTTTCTTGTTTTACTATTTTTGAAATAGCTTTATAAAGGGTGTGTGTGTGTAAGGGGCGGGGGGTGGGGAAGGAGGAAAAGAGGGAGGATATTTGGGTAGGAAAGAGAGAAAGAAGAAAAGATCAGGTTGTGTTTAATGAAGGCATCTTTAAACAGTCCTCAGATCTCTAATCTTCAGTAATGCAAATACAAGCTGTCTTCTCCCATTTGATGTCATTGAGCATGTCCATTCACTTATTCAAATTTTGCTAAATACTTTCTATGGAGAATTACTAGGATTTACATGTATAGCTAGAAAAAGAACAGAGAGAGCTATGCCCAAGGAGTTGCTTGGGAGATGGGGAAACAGAAAACTAAATAGTTACCCTTCAGGGTGATAAAGATCTTCTCTATGGCTCAGACAGTAAAGAATCTGCCTACAGTGCAGAAGACCTGGGTTCAGTCCTCGGATCGGGACGATCCTCTAGAGAAGGTAATGGCAAACCACTCCAGTATTCTTGTCTGGAGAATCCCATGGAAAGAAGAGCCTGGCGGGCCACAGTTCATGGGGTCGCAAAGAGTCAGACATGACTAAGTGACTAACGCTATTACACTACACTACCAGGGTGATAAGGATTGTCCAGGGTGTTTGGGGGTCACAGAGGAGATGCTCCTAGCCTATACAGGGTGAACTGGGGAGGCAGGCAATCTGGATTAAGACTCTGACATGATGTTTGCTTTCAAATATGGTCACCTACACTCAGTCCATATATTTTATTTAAAATTAAAAACTATAAAACATGAACATTTACATGCCCACTGAAATTTAAAAGAGCTTCTTTCTAGGTTTTCTGACTGCAAAATTTGGATTAACTCCAAGTTAATCTCTTTTCATTTTGTAGGGTGCTCCTGCCTGGCTCTGGAGAATATACCTAATCTTCCTCTCAATTAATCCAGCACTGATATGTAAGAAGAAATTCCAGAGGAAGTGAGAGCTGAAGGAAAATTTGAAGGAAAATTAGGAATTCTCTAGATGGGGAGAGGGAGGGAAAAGTGGGTACGAGTCTTCTGGCAAAACTGTGTAAATGGGTAGTACTGAGCACGGAACTCTGAGGGCAGTTAAGAGGTCAGCACAAGGGGAGGCGGCAAGTCAGAGAATTGAGAGGGCTAAAATACCAGGAAATGAGACTGGGGAGATGAGCAAAAGTCAGATTTGCTATGGTCTCTGATTTTTTTTTTAAGATATAATTCAGATAGCATAAAATTCACCCTTTATACTTTGTAACTCAGTGATTTTTTTAGCATATTCAGAGCCTGCAACCATTTAGCCCTATCTAATTCCAGAACATTTTTATCACCCTAAAAAAGAAACCCATATCCATTAGCACTTACATCCCATTTCCCCTCCTGCCAGATCCTGGCAACCACTACTTTATTTTTGTCACTGGATATTTCATATAAATTGAGTTATACAATATATGACCTTATAAAGGGCCTTATAAATCTGGCTTTTTTCACTTGGCATAATGTTTTCAAGGTTCATCCATACTGTAGCATGAAACAGTACTTCATTCTTTCCCTTATGGACCATTGGAGGAAGATCCCACATTTATTGTTCATCAGTTAGTGGACATTTGGGTTGTTTCCACTTCTTGGCTCATAGTTAGCAATATTCTTATATACATTTTTGTCTAGAACTATGTTTTCAATTCCCTTAGACATATAACTTGCAGTGGAATTACTAATTAATATGGTAACTTTATGTTTAAGTTTTTGAGGAATTGATAGACTGTCTTCCAAAGTGGCTGCACCATTTTATATTCACCTCAATTCTAAAAAGTCTAGTCATCTAGCAGGCAGGTGAGACACTCAAAGTCTTAAGTCATATTAAATTTTTAATTTTTAAGAGGTCACTCCAGAATCAGTATGGAGGATGATTTAAAGGAATTGGATTAAAAAAAAAAAAAAGGCAGAGAAGACTTAGAATCCTACTGCAAGTAAGCAACAAGAAACAAGTCAGTCTAACTAGCAGAGCAGTAGTAGGGATGGAGAGGAGGAATTGGAATTAAAAAGGAAGGGGAAGAAAAGTGATATAACTTTTAGAAAAGACTGATTTAAAACTTAAATTACCCAGGAAGATAAATATCATAAACTTAAATGCCTAAAAGATCAGATGAGTAATGGAAATAAATAAAACATATAAGATGTAAGCAATAGGGAGTGGAAAGGGGTGGCTATAACTAAGAAGAAAGAATACATCCACTCTAAAGAAGTAGCTATACCTCAGCTCCAACCACCTAATGTGATGGGGAATGCAGATGCAGTATTGTCAGAAAGAGAAGCCAAAATCTGGATTTCATGTTAAACATCCTGATCTTTAACTACTGCCAATGGATAAAACATTTCTTTGAGTTCTGTGCAATATCAACAAAACATGCCCATGAGCTGCCAATCTGTGATCTCTCTAACACAGAGTAAAAGGGACAGTGAGCCAAGAATCAGAGTATGCCCACAAGGAAGGGGTGGATTCGAGAAGACTCCACGATGAGACGAAGGAGAGAGCAGAAGCAGAGGATGAGACTGTCATGGTGTGACTTCCCAGTGGCTCTGGGACAACAGACTGCTAGAAGGGCACTAGGGAACTAGCACAGGAGCCATGCCCACTGCAGAATGAAACATGGACGTCGGATCTGACTTTGACAACTACGAAATAAAGAGCATGGGAAAATGGAAAAAAAATATTTGCTAACTGTGAAAAGTAGAACGTTAAAAGACAAAGGTCTCTCTCTCTTCCCAAACACTGTTTCCTTCAAAAGTCAGTAAGATTATGTGCCTCAAATCTTTAAGTTTCTCAGAAAAAGAGTCAGATGGGTTTCCCTGGTGGCTCAGCGGGTAAAGAACAGGTTCGATCCCTGGGTTGGGAAGATCCCCTGGAGAAGGAAAACGCTACCCACTCCAGTATTCTGGCCTGGAGAATTCCATGGACTGTATAGTCCATGGGGTTGCAAAGAGTCGGACATGACTGAGCGACTTTCACTTTCTTTCTTCAGCTTATAAACACTGAAATAGCACAATTTTTTAAAAATGAGATCCTTTGAAGAAATTTGGATCTCTATGATATAAGACCACTGGTTCTCAAGCTGACAACTTAAAAATGGAATTACTTATATTCCCTATAAAGAAAAAACTTGCTGGTATGTGACAGAGACCCAGACTAACAGTGGCTTAGGACTTCCAGGTGGCCCAGTGGTAAAGAATCTACCTGCAATGAAGGAAACACAAGAGACATGGGTTCGATTCCTGGGTCAGAAAGATCCCCTGGAGAAGGAAATAGCAACCAAATCCAGTATTCTTGCCTGGGAAATACCACGGACAGAGGAACAAGAAGGGTTACAGTCCAGGGGTCACAAAGAGTCAGACACAACTAGAGCATGGACACAGTTGGTTAAACAACCTAGAAGTTTCTTGGTCACTCATATGAAACCCCAAGCTGTTATGGCAGCTCTGCTTCAAAAAGTCATCATCACTATTCCAGACTTTTTAAAAAATCATGTTGCTCTGCCATTTTTATAGGGCTGGCCTCTTCAGCAAGTCCAAGTGAGTATACCACCATATCCACATCCCAGCCATTGAGAAGGGGAAGGAAAGAGCACCCCAAGCCTTTGATGGGCATCAGGAAGTCACACAAGTCACTTCTGCTTACATTGTACAACCAGCACTATATACCACATGGCATAATTCCTAGCTGCAAGGGAGGCTGAGAAATGTCATCTTTATTCTGTAGGGGTCTATCCCCAGTGAAAATTCTGGGGCTCTGCATCCAAGGACGATGGAGAAAGGGGATACTGTGAGACAACTAGCGGTCTCCTCCACAGAGTGGCATTCAATTTTTTAAGATTCTGTTCTTAAAGTTCTATAAATAATTTATATTTTGGTTCAGTTTTACAAGGGAATATAAATCTGGCCTAACCTTTATGCTTAAATATTGGAAACACAGCAATGTAACATTGCCACAATTTTGGCTTCATCGTGCTGGTATTTATGACAGTGCTGAAGAAAGTTAAAGTTAATTTTAATCTGTTCTTACAAAATTATTTTCCTAAGAATTCTAAAGGAATTCTAGTCTTCTTGCCATGCTTAACAACTAGCTTTCAAAAGACTACATTAAAAACTCAAATTATAAAATAAAAAAAATCATTGACATATTCCTACAGCATATGGAACTATACTACCTCAAAGATTCTTTTAAATTAACACAGTCAATTGTGCCCTTACTGCCAGAAAACGCTTTAAGTAATAAGTATGCACTATAGAAAGATATGCTCCTGAATTCTGACACTTCTTCTCATATTAGTTCACAATACTATATTTTATCAAATACTAGAAAAAAACTAAAAATGAAATAGTTCACCAGCACATGGTTCACTACTGCTTGATATGTGAACAATTCTTTTAAGACTTATCCATGAACTACAGAATCTTGTAAAAAATATATATATATATATATAAAGAGGAACTCCTTAAAAAGTTATAGAATTTAAGATAGCAATTTAGTGGCTGTTTTATAATGATTCAGATCTACAAATTCAAGAGTATATTATTTAAAAGCTTTTTAGCTTCAACCTTCCTTAAAAAAAAGAAAAAAAAGAAAAACTAGGTACTTCCCTATAGTAGCATTTTTTATCCACTTGCTGCTAAGTCACTTCAGTCGTGTCCGACTCTGTGTGACCCCATAGACGCCAGCCCACCAGGCTCCCCCGTCCCTGGGATTCTCCAGGCAAGAACACTGGAGTGGGTTGCCATTTCCTTCTCCAATGCATGAAAGTGAAAAGTGAAAGGGAAGTCACTCAGTCGTGTCCGACTCTTCGCGACCCCATGGACCGCAGCCTACCAGGCTCCTCTGTCCATGAGATTTTCCAGGCAAGAGTACTGGAGTGGGGTGCCATCGCCTTCTCCGTTTTATCCACTTAAAAGCATATAAATTATTATGTTTAACAAATTTAACGTCTTAATTTTTGAATGGGCTTCCCAGGTGGCGCTAGCGGTAAAGAACCCACCTGCCAAATTAGAGACATAAGAGACATCGGTTCAGTCACTGGGTTGAGATCTCTGGAGGAGGAAATGGCAACCCACTCCATGAATGGCTTGCTTTAAGAATGGTTTTGAAAAAAAAGAATAGTTTTGAATGGCCAGGGCAATGATTAATATCATCAAGCATAATGTAGGGCATAATTATTAAAACAATTTTTGAAAATATGTTTACACTACAAAGTATTCATTACAGTGTTTGGAAACTACTGAAAAGTAGAAAGAATACTACAATAAACTGGATTAAATTGAGTATTAAATACATAAATTGTGTCAAAAATTACCTTAACCAATAGGATGTTACAAGAAAGAGCAAATGAATGGAGCATACCTACTTCCAATCACGACAGTAACAATGATGGGAACTGCCCCCCTGCCTGAAAAAAAAAAATGAAACTACTGTATAATAGTTTTCAAGATACTAAAAACTATTATTTTTCAAAAAAGACAAGAAAAGCATAATGTGAACCCTAAGAAATGGGAAACTGATGACACTAGCCCTATGACTCACCCAGCTTCCCAGCTTCCAGACACCGGCTCTGGAAAGGAAAATTGAGGCAGAGCCTGGCACAAACTCTGAACTGAAGAAATGTATCTGAGAAATCAGATAAATCAGAGCAGCTAAAACTCTCAGGACAGAGTATGAGAGGGAGGAAAGCCAAACAGAGAGCAATCTCTAAAGATCTGTAGATACCTCTGCAGCTACTCAGCGGAGTACTGATCAGCATATATATATGAGGAAACAACCCAGAGCAAGGAAAAGAAACACGCAATGCAGGCAATTGTGCTGGTTCCCACCAGCCAGACCGAAAAACCTGATAATTCACCAAGTTTAGGGCAGAGGACTCAGAGACTAATCTTTTTTCCATTAAAAAAAAAAGTTCAAGAAGATTTATAGAGATATAAAATATATCCAGCACTGTTTAAGAGAAAAGTCACAATGTCTGGTATTCACCAAAAATTACCAGGCATGCAAAAAAATAGGAAAATATAACCTATAATAAGGAGAAAAATCAACCTAAAAAACTGACCAAAAACTAAAAAAGATGTTAGAATTTGCAGACCAGGTCATTAAAACAGTTACTATAAATTTACTCCATATGTTTGAAGCAATTAAATAGAGACATGGAAGACTTTTAAAACACTCAAACCAAACTTCAAGAGATTAAAACTACAATGTATGAGATTAAAAACACACTAAGTGTGATTATTGGTAGTTAACTTAAAGATACAGCAATAAAAACTACCCATAATAAAACACACACAAAAAAATTAATTTAAAAATTTAAAACAGCATCAGTAATTCTAATATACCTGTAATTGGAGTTCCTAAAAGGGTGCAGGGAAAACAAAAACAACTGAATAAGTAACGACTGGACTTCCCTGGTAGCCCAATGGATTAAAAATCCTCCTGCTGATGCAGGTTCAATCCCTGGTCTGGGAGGATTCCACATACTGTGGAGCAACTAAGTCTGTGCACCACAGCTGCTGAGCTGATGCTCTAGAGCCCCTGACCCACAATCACTGAGCCTGTGTGCCGCAATTACTGAAGCCCAGGTGCTCCAGAGCCTGTGTGCTACAGCGACTGAAGCCCAGGCAACTAGAGCCTGTGCTCCACAACGAAAGAAGCGACTGCAATGAGAAGCCTGCTCACAACAATGAAGAGTAGTCCCTGCTCGCCACAACTACAGAAAGTCCACAATAATAAATAAATTAATTAAATTTTTAAAAAAGAAGCCATGTTCTCAAAAAATAATGACTTAGTTTTTTCAGACTTGATGGAAATAATAAACCCACAGGTATAAGTTCAATGAGCCCAAAACATGACACTTAAAGAAAGTTTAACCAAGACATATCCTGTATCAAATTGTTCAAAACCAACGAAAACGGGAAAATCCTTAAAGACATGTTATATATAAAAGGAACAAAAACAAGGATGACAGCAGGTTTCTCACTAAAAAAACAATGCAAGTGAGAAAACAGTGGAGCAACATCTTTAAAGTATTTTAAAAGAGAAAAAGGCCAATTTAGAATTCTATATCCAACAAAAATCTTTAAAAATTAAGGTGAAATTAAAATGTTTTCAAAAATACAAAAGCTAAAAAGATCCATCACCAGCAGACCTGTGATATAAGAAAGGTTAAAGGAAGTCCTTCACACAGAAGTAAGATGACACCAAATGGAAATGGTGTAAAAAGCATGAAAGTAAATGAAGGAATAAATAGAAGGACGAGCACTGACAATAGCAACTACATGAGTAAACATAAGAGATTTGCTTTTATTAAGTAAATTTTTAAAAAATATTATTGTTTAATCTGATAATGTAGAATGTGGTCTATGAGGCTGCTTTTGTTGTTTAGTCACTCAGTCATATCCGACTCTTTTGCAATCCCATGGACTGTAGCCCACCAGGCTTCTCTGTCCATGGGATATCCCAGGCAAGAATACTGGAGTGGGTTGCCATTTCCCTCCCAAGGATATTTTCCGGACTCAAGGACTGAACCTGCATCTCCTGCATTGGCAGAAAGATTCTTTACCACTGAACCACCTGGGAAGCCCACAAGTTTATAAGATATGTAAGAAAAACAGAAATAAATGTTACTGTGTTTTCAATAGTTACTTGAAAATTATAGATTCACACAAGAATATTTCTGAGCTACTATTCTAGAGAAATTAAAATCTGAAAACCATTCTTCTGATATCTCATGCCATGTGGCCTACATTTTTCTATTTGGCTTGAGTAGTCTTAGCATTATGCTACGGAAAATATAATTTAAGTTGAACTTAATACATTTGTTTTCACAGAGAAAAAGCAATAATTTGAAAATGATGTTCTAGTAAAGAAATATCTCACAAGGTTCAGCAATGGCTTTTGCTGAACTTTATAAATAAAGGAAACAACTGCTGTTTCACTACAAAGTTAAATTCATCAAATATTTAATGTAGGTAACTGTTTAAAATTGGGTCAAACAGATAAGTAAATTAAAATTATATTTATTGCACAAGTCACAAAACAATGTTCCCTTCATTGCTCCCCAAACCAGCTCAAAATGAGCAATTAACATAATATACATCATTTGGGCTTTTACGAGAATGTTTATTAGGAAGGTTAGAGGGAGAAGATAACAAAGCAGTTCTCATCATTAAGAGGTAGATGAAAGCAATCATAAAACCACAGCACAGTAGGCGATTCACGAGTGCAAAATTCTATACACAGCTACTGAATTTTTCTCCTGTCTTGTGAAATCTATTCAAAAGCATACCTAAAAGTTCTTTCAGTGAGTAGCTCTATAGTAGAATGAAAGTGGAAATTAAAATATACAAAGGAGATGTGTCTTTTGGGTAGTAAGAGAAAAAGTAGACTTCAAGATGAAAACCTAATAAAGGCAAATTACTTTGGAAATAGGTTAACTCAGCATCCTTGAAAAGAAATTCTGATGCCCACTCAAGTTTGGGAACTACTATTTTAGTCTAAAATAAAGTGAACAAAAAAAGAAGTCCCATGCCAAAATCTGTGCATTCAAATTTTGCCATATAAGACAACTATTAAATCTCCAGCAGTAGAGGATGAATAGAAAATTCTAAAGTGTTTCTGCTTGTCAGCAGATTCATTTCTATTTATTTGAATATTCAGTTCAGTTCAGTTCAGTTCAGTCGCTCAGTCGTGTCCAACTCTTTGCGACCCCATGAATAGCAGCACGCCAGGCCTCCCTGTCCATCACCAACTCCCAGAGTTCACTCAGACTCATGTCCATCGAGTCAGTGATGCCATCCAGCCATCTCATCCTCTGTCTCCCCCTTCTCCTCCTGCCCCCAATCCCTCCCAGCATCAGAGTCTTTTCCAATGACTCAACTCTTCGCATGAGGTGGCCAAAGTACTGGAGCTTCAGCTTCAGCATCATTCCTTCCAAAGAACACCCAGGACTGATCTCCTTTAGAATGGACTGGTTGGATCTCCTTGCAGTCCAAGGGCCTCTCAAGAGTCTTCTCCAACACCACAGTTCAAAAGCATCAATTCTTCAGCGCTCAGCCTTCTTCACAGTCCAACTCTACATCCATACATGACCACAGGAAAAACCATAGCCTTGACTAGACGGACCTTAGTCTGCAAAGTAATGTCTCTGCCTTTGAATATGCTGTCGAGGTTGGTCATAACTTTTCTTCCAAGAAGTAAGTGTCTTTTAATTTCATGGCTGCAGTCACCATCTGCAGTGATTTTGGAGCCCCCAAAAATAAAGTCTGACACTGTTTCCCCATCTATTTCCCATGAAGTGATGGGACGGGATGCCATGATCTTCGTTTTCTGAATGTTGAGCTTTAAGCCAACTTTTTCACTCTCCTCTTTCACTTTCATCAAGAGGCTTTCTAGTTCCTCTTCACTTTCTGCCATAAGGGTAGTGTCATCTGCATATCTGAGGTTATTGATATTTCTCCTGGCAATCTTGATTCCAGCTTGTGTTTCTTCCAGTCCAGCGTTTCTCATGATGTACTCTGCATAGAAGTTAAATAAGCCGGGTGATAATATATAGCCTTGACGTACTCCTTTTCCTATTTGGAATCAGTCTGTTGTTCCATGTCTCTTTAACCATTACATATTACTAGATTCAGCATTCTTGAAAGAATTAACAGAACCAATACACAGGAATATACTCAACACTGAACCTCAATAAATTTATGACGGATTTTAGTCTAAGTCTTGCTCTGGAAGTGCCACAGTCGCATAAAAGATTTTGGCTACTTATTGGAAGTAATTTCTCCCATTCTAAATAGAAAATCCTGTTGTATTTATTTCATGTATTTTGACACCAGCTGTGAAGCTTGTTATGGTGGAATTACATCTTACATATAGACTTAGTTATATAATGTTTTTAAATTCACATGATGCTTCTTCATTCTTCTCCTATACCAGAAAGGGAAAAAGAACAAGAAAGGCAAAGAAATAAACAGAAGAGAAGGAATATTCAAATACATTTTTTAAGAATATGGTGAACTCAAAATCTTTTCAGAATATCAGTATACATTGCTAAGTCCCTTCAGTCGTGTCCGACTCTGTGCGAACCCATAGACGGCAGCCCACCAGGCTCGGCTGTCCCTGGGATTCTCCAGGCAAGAGCGCTGGAGTGGGCTGCCATTGCCTTCTCCAAGGCATGAAAGTGAAAAGTGAAAGTGAAGTCGCTCAGTTGTGTCCAACTGTTAGCGACCCCATAGACTACAGCCTACCAGGCTCTTCCGCCCACAGGATTTTCCAGGCAAGAGTACTAGAGTGGGGTGCCATTGCTTCTCCACAGTATACATTACTACATCAAATAAAGGCTAGCATAGCATAAACATCACTTTAGATGATGATCATCATAGTGATATGGAGAATCCAAGTTTAAATGGTTTATTAGGAAAGAAAGGATTAAAATAGTAGGACTAGCAAATACAAGGAAATCTGAGCCATTAAAAAAAGTGAATATAAAATTTATCTGGTAAAGCAGTCAGTGTCAGGCCTGTAGACTCATAAGGAAATGATAAAAACCAAATTAGATGGTGACATGAATGAAGAGATAACATGCAGTGTTGGGTATCTGGGAAAAGAATGAAACCAAACTGATGGAATGTACTGCACCATGTTTAAAGTCATAGAAATAACAATAACATTCAAGTTCAACCAAAAAATGTAGCTGTGCTGCAGATGTGAACAAATGAGTTTGAGAATGGAGTCATTATATCTGGACCTAGGCTGCCTACTGGCCACATGATTGTACAGTAGTCCCATCCCCATTTTATCTGCAGAGGATACATTCAAACCTCCTCATTCCATCCTCCTCATCCATTCCATCCTCAGAGGATGCCTGAAAATATGACAGTACCAACTCTACATACACTATGTTTTTTCAGATGTGTGTCTGTGTGTGTGTGTGTGTGTGTGTATACACACACACTTAGGACTAAGTTTAATCTATAACTTAGGCACAGTAAGAGAATATACAAACTGCCAGCATCACTACTCTTGCACTTTGTGGCCATTATTAAGTAAAATAAGGATTACTTGAGCACGAGAACTACACTAATGAGACAGTCAATCTGAAAACTAAGAAAGCTACTAAGTGACAAACAGGCCAGAAGCATATATAGTGTGGATACACTGGACAAAGGGATGAGTCACATCCCAGGCAGGACAGAGTGGGACAGCAAGAGATTTCATCACACTGCCCACAATGGCATGCAATTTAAAACTTGTGAATTGTTTATTTTTGGAATTTTTCATTTAATATTTTCAGACTACAGTTGACCATGGGTGACTGAAACCACAGAAAGTGAAACCATGGATAAAAGACTGCTGTTGCTACTGCTTAGTTGCTTTAGTCATATCCAGCTCTGTGTGACCCTACGGACTGCAGCTTGCCAGGCTCCTCTGTCCATTGGATTCTCCAGGCAAGAATACTGGAGTGGGTTGCCATGCCCTCCTCCAGGGGATCTTCCTGACCCAGGGATCGAACCCAGGTCTCCCTCATTGCAGGCAGATTCTTTACCACCCGAGCCACCAGTGAAGCCCAAGAATACTGAAGTGGGAAGCCTTTCCCTTCTTCAGGGTAACTTTCCGACCCAGGAATTGAACTAGGGTCTACTGCACTGCAGGCAGATTCTTTACCAGCTGAGCTACCCGGGAAGCCCCTAAGGGCTACTACTGTATATTTTATAAGTATATATATGTGTGTCTGTGTGTGTGTGTACGTGTGGGTGTGTGTATGTCAGGCATGTGTGTGTATACATATATATATGTAACTAAAAATAAATGATGCAGGCTCTCAGCCTAACTACCTACTTTTCAAGTGCTCAAAAGTCACAGACAGAGAAGATTTCTATTGAAAAGCACTGATCTATACAGCTACTGGAGATGCCTTGTATGTGAAAGATGAAACTAACACACACACACATACACACACACAGAAAGCCAATAATTCACCCATTCTTTCTTGTAGAACAATTTAATGAGCATTCCTCATGTGAGAATCACTATGCTAGGAATTTGGAATCCATAGGTTAAAACAAAACATTCCCTGCTTTCAAGGACCTCACAAGAACAGTAAGAAATAATGACTATAAAGAGTTGATCAAATACCAAATACTTGGGTATTGGGTACTGGGTCCAACTATCAGAAATGCACTTAGTGATGTAGAAGAAAACAAAAAAAAAAACAGTAACCAAGTTCCCTCTGCCCTCAAGGGGCTTACAACCTGGCTAATGACACACAGGGCTTTCCCGGTGGCTCAGTGGTAAAGAATCTGCCTGCCAATGCCGAAGACACAGGTTCTATCCCTGGGTTCGGAAGATCCCCTGGAGAAAGAAACCATAACCCACTCCAGTATTCTTCCTTGGGAAAGCCCATGGACAGAGAAGCCTGGGGGACTACAGTCCATGGGATCACAAAAGAGTCAGACACGACTGAGCAACTAAACAACAAAAATGACACACAACACAGAGTAAGAAGTAAAACGTTTTAAGTGGCAATTAATATTTGAGACTATGTCTTCAAACTGAGATCCATAGAGTTTGATGTGGAATTATTTCTTCCATTTTGTGTTTTCATTGGAATGATAATCTTAAAAATGCATTCTAATTAATTTCTGGATAAGCATCTTAAAACTAAATACCACCAATGAATTTTCATTCTGGCACCTGCTGTTGGTGTTCTCAATCATGCATGTACTAGGTGAAGGCCTAAATAGTTTGCTAAATAAATAAAGTCTGATGGGGTGGGGTGTGGGGAGGAGGTGAGGATGAATTGAGATGTTAGAGAACACAGGGTAGGGCTTCCCAGGTGGCACCAGTGGTGTAAAGAGCCCGTCTGCGAATGCAGGAAACACGAGAGACACGGGTTCAGTCCCTGGGTCAGGAAGATCCCCTGGAGGAGGGCATGGCAACCCACTCCAGTACTCTTGCCTGGAGAATCCCATGGACAGAGAAGCCTGGTGGGCTACGGCCCACGGGGTCACGAAGAGTCGGACACAACTGAGGCAACTTAGCATGCAAGCAGAACACAAGGTAGCAGAGGTATTCAAAAGCGCCTGCATCACAGTGGCTAAAATCACCATCACGTTGAGAGTAAAGGTGATGTGCTCATCCTGTCTCTGTGGAGCTCCTTCCTATATGGCCTGTTCTCCACTCCTGCAGTCTTTGGGTACAGCTTACACATTTGATTTAGAATTCAGGAAATTCACAATGCTAATCACATCTCTAAGAGAACAAAAAGAAGTTATGGTGACACTTCATTAAAACTGACATTTGAAGATTATTTACTGGTAAGAGTTTTCATCACATATGAAGTCTGATTACCTTGAACCAGCAAACGAAGCTTTGATGGTAATTTTTAATCTACATTTTAAAAGGACACTTTCTATATTAATATAAAACAGAAACAGATTAAATAAGAATAGACTCTGAGGCAACATCGTTTATACTCTTAAAGCCAATACTGGCAATGTAACTTGAACAATACAATATCATTTGCAAAATAATTCAATGTTGTTCCTTTTTAATTTCATCAACTCTGTTGCTCACATTTAATATTTTCTCATTGGCTTTGGTTTTATAATTTGTGAAATTTGTAAGTAAAAGTGTTTGTATTTTGTACTGTGTTCCTACATACATAAGTGAAATGTTTAATAAGGATAACCTAGGTTAACACTGGGCTTACCAGGTAACTCAGCTGGTAAAGAATCCACCTGCAATCCAGGAGACCCCAGTTCGATTCCTGGGTCAGGAAGTTCCCCTGGAGAAAGGATAGTCTACACACTTCAGTATTCTTGGATTTCCCTCGTGGCTCAGATGATAAAGAATCCACATGCAATTCAGGAGACCTGGGTTCAATCCCTGGGTTGGAAAGATACCCTGAAGGAGGGCATGGCAACCCACTCCAGTATTCTTGCCTGGAGAATCCCCATGGATGTGGCAGGAGAGGAGCATGGCGGGCTACAGTCCACAGAGTCAGACACGGCTGAGCAACTAAGCACAGCACAGCACAGGTTCACACTATTCAGACCAGTCACCTTTGCTACCACTCATCCTATGGTGTCTTATTTAAAGAGAGTGCTCATTAAAAAGCCAAGCCCTCTCTTCTCTCCTTTCTATCTAGATGTGGGAGGCCTTGGACCTCTCTCTAGTGATCCACAGAGGAACTGAAAAGAAATCACAAATGCATATTTAAATCATTCCAATAAATAAATATGCACCCAATATAGGAGCACCGCAATATGTAAGACAAATGCTAACAAGTATGAAAGGGGAAATCAGCAATAACACAATAATAGTGGGAGACTTTAATACCCCACTGACACCTATGGACAGATCAACTAAACAGAAAATCAACAAAGAAACGCAAACTTTAAATGATACATTAGACCAGTTAGACCTAATTGATATCTATAGGACAGTTCACCCCAAAACAATGAATTTCACCTTTTTCTCAACTGCTCATGGAACGTTCTCCAGGATAGATCACATCCTGGGCCATAAATCTAAACTTGATAAATTCAAAAAAATCGAAATCATTCCAAGCATCTTTTCTGACCATAATGCATTAAGATTAGATCTCAATTACAGGAGAAAAACTATTAAAAATTCCAACATATGGAGGCTGAACAACACACTTCTGAATAACCAACAAATCACAGAAGAAATCAAAAAAGAAATCAAAATATGCATAGAAACGAATGAAAATGAAAACACAACAAACCAAAACCTGTGGGACACTATAAAAGCAGTGCTAAGAGGAAAGTTCATAGCACTACAGGCATACCTCAAGAAACAAGAAAAAAGTCAAATAAATAACCTAACTCTACACCTAAAGCAACCAGAAAAGGAAGAATTGGAGAACCCCAGAGTTAGTAGAAGGAAAGAAATCTTAAAAATTAGGGCAGAAATAAATGCTAAAGAAACAAAAGAGACCATAGCAAAAATCAACAAAGCCAAAAGCTGGTTCTTTGAAAGGATAAATAAAATTGACAAACCATTAGCCAGACTCATCAAGAAGCAAAGAGAGAAAAATCAAATCAATAAAATTAGAAATGAAAATGGAGAGATCACAACAGACAACACAGAAATACAAAGGATCATAAGAGACTACTATCAGCAGTTATATGCCAATAAAATGGACAACATGGAAGAAATGGACAAATTCTTAGAAAAGTACAATTTTCCAAAACTGAACCAGGAAGAAATAGAAAATCTTAACATCACAAGCACGGAAATTGAAACTGTAATCAGAAATCTTCCAGCAAACAAAAGCCCAGGTCCAGACGGCTTCACAGCTGAATTTCACCAAAAATTTCGAGAAGAGTTAACACCTATCCTCCTCAAACTCTTCCAGAAAATTGCAGAGGAAGGTAAACTTCCAAACTCATTCTATGAGGTCACCATCACCCTAATACCAAAACCTGATAAAGATACTACAAAAAAAGAAAACTACAGGCCAATATCACTGATGAACATAGATGCAAAAATCCTTAACAAAATTCTAGCAATCAGAATCCAACAATACATTAAAAAGGTCATACACCATGACCAAGTGGGCTTTATCCCAGGGATGCAAGGATTCTTCAATATCTGCAAATCAATCAATGTAATTCACCACATTAACAAATTGAAAAATTAAAGCCATATGATTATCTCAATAGATGCAGAGAAGGCCTTTGACAAAATTCAGCATCCATTTATGATAAAAACTCTCCAGAAAGCAGGAATAGAAGGAACATACCTCAACATAATAAAAGCTATATATGACAAACCCACAACAAACATTATCCTCAATGGTGAAAAATTGAAAGCATTTCCCCTAAAGTCAGGAACAAGACAAAGGTGCCCACTTTCACCGCTACTATTCAACATAGTTCTGGAAGTTTTGGCCACAGCAATCAGAGCAGAAAAAGAAATAAAAGGAATCCAAATTGGAAAAGAAGAAGTAAAACTTTCACTGTTCACAGATGACATGATCCTCTACATAGAAAACCCTAAAGACTCCACCAGAAAATTACTAGAGCTCATCAATGAATATAGTAAAGTTGCAGGATATAAAATCAACACACAGAAATCCCTTGCATTCCTATACACTAATAATGAGAAAGTAGAAAAAGAAATTAAGGAAACAATTCCATTCACCATTGCAACGAAAAGAATAAAATACTTAGGAATATATCTACCTAAAGAAATTAAAGACCTATATATAGAAAACTATAAAACACTGATGAAAGAAATCAAAGAGGACTCTAATAGATGAAGAAATATACCATGTTCATGGATCAGAAGAATCAATATAGTGAAAATGAGTATACTACCCAAAGCAATTTACAAATTCAATGCAATCCCTATCAAGCTACCAGCGATATTTTTCACAGAACTAGAACAAATAATTTCAAGATTTTTATGGAAATACAAAAAACCTCAAATAACCAAAGCAATCTTGAGAAAGAAGAATGGAACTGGAGGAATCAACTTGCCTGACTTCAGGCTCTACTACAAAGCCACGGTCATCAAGACAGTACGGTACTGGCACAAAGACAGAAATATAGATCAATGCAACAAAATAGAAAGCCCAGAGATAAATCCGCACACATATGGACACCTTATCTTTGACAAAGGAGGCAAGAATATACAATGGAGTACAGACAATCTCTTTAACAAGTGGTGCTGGGAAAACTGGTCAACCACTTGTAAAAGAATGAAACTAGAACACTTTCTTACACCGCACACAAAAATAAACTCAAAATGGATTAAAGATCTAAATGTAAGACCAGAAACTATAAAACTCCTAGAGGAGAATATAGGCAAAACACTCTCCGACATAAATCACAGCAGGATCCTCTATGATCCACCTCCCAGAATACTGGAAATAAAAGCAAAAATAAACAAATGGGATCTAATTAAAATTAAAAGCTTCTGCACAACAAAGGAAACTATAAGCAAGGTGAAAAGACAGCCTTCTGAATGGGAGAAAATAATAGCAAATGAAGCAACTGACAAACAACTAATCTCAAAAATATACAAGCAACTCCTGCAGCTCAATTCCAGAAAAATAAATGACCCAATCAAAAAATGGGCCCAAGAACTAAATAGACATTTCTCCAAAGAAGACATACGGATGGCTAACAAACACATGAAAAGATGCTCAACATCACTCATTATTAGAGAAATGCAAATCAAAACCACAATGAGGTACCACTTCACACCAGTCAGAATGGCTGCGATCCAAAAATCTGCAAGCAATAAATGCTGGAGAGGGTGTGGAGAAAAGGGAACCCTCCTACACTGTTGGTGGGAATGCAAACTAGTACAGCCACTTTGGAGAACAGTGTGGAGATTCCTTAAAAAATTGCAAATAGAACTACCTTATGACCCAGCAATCCCACTGCTGGGCATACACACCGAGGAAACCAGAATTGAAAGAGACACATGTACCCCAATGTTCATCGCAGCACTGTTTATAATAGCCAGGACATGGAAACAACCTAGATGTCCATCAGCAGATGAATGGATAAGAAAGCAGTGGTACATATACACAATGGAGTATTACTCAGCTGTTAAAAAGAATACATTTGAATCAGTTCTGATGAGATGGATGAAACTGGAGCCGATTATACAGAGTGAAGTAAGCCAGAAAGAAAAACACCAATACAGTATACTAACACATATATATGGAATTTAGAACAATGGCAATGACGACCATGTATGCAAGACAGCAAAAAAGACACAGATGTGTATAACGGACTTTTGGACTCAGAGGGAGAGGGAGAGGGTGGGATGATTTGGGAGAATGGCATTGTAACATGTATACTATCATGTAAGAATCGAATCGCCAGTCTATGTCCGAAGCAGGATACAGCATGCTTGGGGCTGGTGCACGGTGATGACCCAGAGAGATGTTATGGGGAGGGAGGTGGGAGGAGGGTTCATGTTTGGGAACGCATGTACACCCGTGGTGGATTCATGTCAACATATGGCAAAACCAATACAATATTGTAAAGTAAAATAAAGTAAAAATAAAAATTAAAAATTAAATAAATAAATAATAAAAATAAAAAAATAAATCATTCCATATATTAAATATACTACCATATTTCAAGGGCGTCCCTGATAGCTCAGTTGGTAAAGAATCTGCCTGCAATGCAGAAGACCCCAGTTCGATTCCCAGGTCAGGAAGATCCATTGGTGAAGGGATAGGCTACCCACTCCAGTATTCTTGGGCTTCTCTTGTGGCTCAGTTGGTAAAGAATCTGCCTGCAATGCAGGAGACCTGGGTTCAATCCCTGGGTTGGGAAGATCTCCTGGAGAAGGGAAAAGCTACCCACTCCAGTATTCTGGCCTGGAGAATTCCATGGACTGTATAGTACATGGGGTCACAAAGAGCTGGACACGACTGAGTGACTTTCACACATTATATTTCAGAAGTACAAAGATGCTGTTCTGAGTAATAAAAGGCCAATTTTGTAAAGACTTTACTCATATGGTAGCCTTTTTTACTATGGATTTTCTTAATCAAATCAATACTAAAATCTAACTTGTAAGCCTGTGTGAACCACTGTCATAGTCCTAAATTACTGCGGGACTCAGAGGAGAATGAGATCACCGTGACTGCCCAAATCAAGAGGAAGCATCACAAAAGAAGGACATAAGTTGGGCCCAGAGAAAAAGGAAAGCGAAAAGGGGCAGTTTCTTAAGTAAAACCACAGAGCAGGAAAGTGTGAGTTAAGTAAGAGATGGATATGGTAGTTCTGGGAGTAGTAGGTTCAAAAAACACACTGCAAATGCTTGGCTAACAGAAATCTCTACTACAGAGTACTCTTGACTGCAAGGGGCAGAAATTCAATTTATTGGTCATATAACATAATCCCAGAAAAATCAGTGATAAAACAGCCTTGAGAATGCATGGGTGCAGGAACTGAAAAACTGAAATGCTCTCACTACTTGTTCCCTACCCACCACATGCATGCATACACATACTCACACACTCACACATGCATACATGCACATCTTTTCTTTACAGGTTGATTTATTCTCTCAAGCTGTCTTTCCCATCATCTAAAATCTAAACCACTTGGTAGCTCCAAGCTTAAGGCTTAAATCCTTAAAGGTGTAAGGCAGGGAGTGGCAAGAGTTAAAAATGGAAAGATAATAAAGCTAGGCTAGGTCCAGTCTCTGAGAGAACCTAGGTGTCACACTAAGGAGCTTTGACTTTTAGAGTAAAATATAGCCTAAGCTCAGTCAGAAATCTAAAACCTGTGTGAAGAAATGTATTTATTTCAAAAATTCCTGAGCTGTAGCTTGCTCTGATGAAGTTACTGTAGTCACCCATAACCAGGCTGAGTGGCTTACAATTTCCCTCTTTGAGAACAGTCCTACTCCAGAAGGGCAGACACCTGAGCCACGATGGTGCCATCCCAATACCCTACCTACCTGCCACAGATAAATGGTTCATAGGTATACACCTTACCTAAATCAGTGCAATTCGGGGATACCCAGTTTTAAATACTTATATTTTGATTCAAATACCCAGGCAAATCTTAAAGGAAATATTCAAATACCCAGGAAATCTTCCTCAATCCATGCTGGGACACAGGGTACAACTTTGTAAAATTAACAGAATACAGATGAGTCCCACACTGAGCTTGTATTTTGCAATAGAGCAGCAAGGGGATCTGGGCCAATGATTCCGATCAATGGAACTGGATCCATTTAAAGAAGAGATTTAAGTACATAAAACAGAAGGGGAAAAAAGTAGAATATCTATGAATAGAATTCAGAGGCACCACAGAGTAGAAAGGGGAACTGAGTAACAGAAGAACAAAGGAGGAAAGTCTCAATAGACTTTTCAAGTAGATCAAAACAGTGGCATCTACTGAAAAAGCTATAGAAAGAACCTTATGACCAAAAAGGCAATGAGAATTCATAGTTTCCTGATTGAATTTAACAGGAGAAATCTACATATAGGAGAGAAAGGAGACACAGAGTTTTTGATTCCTGCCAAAACGATAAGTAGAAATAAAAATACAGAGACTCCACTCCACATTCTTACTTTTTTTTTCAAATTCTTACTTTTTATATGGAAGGGATAAGGATCATCTATACTTCCTGCTGGGGAAATAAAAGAATGCAGATGCAGCACACTCTCTCACTCTCTAACCCTCATCTTCCAGTACCCAGCTCTCTCAAGATGAATGAAGGAATCCAAGAGCAACTGTAGTGCTGACATTCATTTCAATGGGAAAAAAACACACAAGCTTTTGCCCTGGAAACTTCGCTTACTGCATGTAAGTATGGGATGTGTATTACAAGACGATGGGTTTTCAAATCAGACCTACATTCAAACCCTGGTTCCACTCCTATCTAACTGACTATTAGCATTTCACCTTTCAAAGCCTCCATTTATCTGGAGAGAGAGGAAAGAAGAAAGAGGAGGTGGAACTAGGGAAACTTGAACTCAGTTGCTAGAGATGAGAGGAAGATTAGATAAAATCATTCCTGCAAAGAGTTTGGACATTAGTTATGCTCAACTGACCCCCATTCCCATAAACAATGCCCCAAAGTCACTGGGCCACAAATGTACAGTGGACCTAAGAGGGTCTCTAGCATCTAAGATAAAAGGAGACCACTCTGTGGGACTCCAAATCACAGGGTTGGTTCCCTGTAAGGATTGGTGGAACCAGTCCCTTAAAAATCTTTCCCACGTGGAATACATTGGAGACTAATTAATTCCTAGACTAACATTCACACCAGTGATTCAGACTCCTTGCTTATAACCACTCCTAAATGAGGCCTCACCACCGCCATTCTCCTAAATCCCAAAAGAGTTTTCTTTCTAAAGAGTTGCATAGCTCTAGCTACTCTGCAATTCAATTCCATCTCCAGATGGTCATCATGCCTACCTTGGTCAAAAACTTCATTTCCTTAAGCAGTCATTTGCTCATAGTATTTCTTCTTCCTTCTGTTAGCAGTGAATACATCATTCTTTCTGGCCATAAACAACTGAACGCCACTATTGTATATGGTGTATCCTCTCTTAAGAAAGAGTCCACCTTCCCCTCTAGAAGTTGGTGTGCCAACAGAGCCGGAATCAGTTCTTCAGAGTGATTCTGAGCACCTTTCTGACTAAGTGGCTTCTAAGCCAGGTCTGCTGTCTAGCCCAGAGATTCTGTGAACTAGTCAATGCGGTGGAGATATGCCAAGGTAACCTCCAATGAATCATGTCCTTGTATAGTTCCCTCCTCTTAAGTTTGGGTAGAACACGTGACTTGCTTCTAATAAATAAAAGGTGGCAAAAGTGATGGATGTCACTCTTGATTAGATTGTTATATGAAAAGGTGATGTCACGTTATTCATATATGTTATAGCATATGGGAGCAAAAGACTCTTTCTAATAGGCTTTGAATAGCAGATGCCATGCTGTAAGAGGGTCACTCATGCCTGTGAGAGGGTCACGTGGCAAAGAATAGCAGGCAGGTTCTAGGAGCTGTGAGTGGTCTCTGATAGCCAACAAGAAAATGGTGACCTCAGTCCTACAATCACAAGGATATGAATTTTACCAACAACCTAAGAAAGCTTGGAAGCAGGTCTTTCCCCAGTGAATCTCTGATAACACAGCAGCACTGATGAACACCTGGTGAGATCCCTGAACAGAGGATTCAGTTGAGCCATGTGTGAACTCCTGAGCAATGAAACTGAGATCGTAAGTATGTGTTTTTTAAGCTGCTAAATTTGTAGTAACGTGTTACAAAGCAATAGAAAACAAACTGAGTCAATAATGTCTACTAAGTTTATGTAATACCTAAAGTAACTAAAGTTAATTTCGATGATTTGCTACCAAATATCTTCAGTGATAACTGAGTGATTCGAATCTTATTCTTCTTCTAGTGGCCAATTCAAATTCCACTCATCACTATTCCATTCAAACTAGGTTAGTCTACACCCATCTTCTTACCACAGATTCTGTAGAAATGTGAAGAACATATCATTTCCAGTAACCTCAACTTTTCTCAATCTCACCAGCAGCCTATACTCTCTCAGGTACAGCAAAGAACATAAAGAATGGGAGTTTTCTTCTTTGGGTGTTCTAAACAGAATTAATTATAATAAACAGCAAGTCACCATTGAATAGTCACTTCTTTTTCAATATTTCACATTTAAAAATGATTTTAATGAGCTCTCATAAAACATACATTTGGGGGAAAGAGCAGTTTTATGTACACACACACACACACACACACACACACACACACACACATATATTAACCTAATATAGTAGAGAGCTCCTGGTAACCATCTGCTTATTCAAAAATACTGGAAGTACTTTCATCAAATACATGAGAGCTTGTGTAAGATTATATATGATCGATACTATTGTCTATGAAATTGCAAAGATTTCTTCTGCATCCTGGATAATGTATTATACTTTTAAGTCTAATAATTTGATATAAAAAGTCTATCATCTTGCCTCTTACAAATCATGTGGGCAATTACTCCCAATAATTCTGGTGAAATTTGAAGGAGAGGTTATCTGGGAGCATGAAGAGAAAGTCGTAAAAGTATTAATACCTTCCATACAGAAGAACAAATTGCTATCCTTTTTCTTTTTGTTAAAGTCTGATTTATCAAGGAAAGAGATCTATACAGAAAGAAATGACTAGATAACTGCATAAACTCTCTATTTAAAGAAGCAGAGCTGATATAAGAAAGCAGATATCCTAACACCCCAAACAACATGTACCTTAATTGATACTAGCTGCTTATATAGTGGACTTCCATTACTGTTCTCTGTCAATACGCTCTTCAAAAATCACATTCTGAGTTCTCTCACCAGTGAGCCTGATGATCCTCAAGCTTAACAACTATGCTGATAAACTTCAAAGCAGCTCTGACCAATAAAAGGGCAGCATGCAGTTGATAAGGGGGCAAAGGGATGTGTGGGATATGGACTGACTGCAAGAATGGATACCCCTCAGAGGTGGGTATAACTGATTTAAAACCAGTTACAAGAGTCCTGGTTCTCCCCAACCAGCAGGCAAACTAGGACTATATTGACTGGCATAAAGTCTACCTGCACGTCTACCAAGTTCAGCATTTTAAACATCTAGGAAAGTGTGGGGCTTCCCTGGCAGTCCAGTGGTTAAGACTCCACACTTCCACTTCAGGGGGCGCAGGTTTGGAAGGCATACTGAACTTTGGAAGTTCAGTATGCCCTGAGGTGGAGCCAAAAAAAAAAAGCAGGTTTATGTAAACATCTAGGAAAGTTTAATTTATGGAAATGTCATAGCATAGCCATGGGAGCAGCTTGCCATTGTGAACAGGATACAGGAAATATAGATGTTATCCACAGCTTCACACTGATTCACCGGTGTGTGACCTTGGGTCTATCAGTGTACCTGCTGCCTTCTTCTGAAAATGAGAACGATGTATCTTCCTACCTATCTCTCAAATGTTTTGAAGAATCACCAGGAAAGGTAACAGTTATAACCACAAGCTAGGAAACAACAGTATGTATCTGTGGATATGTGCAATAAAAATTATGATGTCTTTGTTGAAAGGAAAGGGTTTCAAACAATAAAAGCTCCCACTAACTTAAATACTCATATAAATTACATTTTTAAAACATTCTATGGAAGCAAAAATAAAAAGCCATATTTGGATGTAATAACAAAAAAATGTCCATGACTACAATATTTCACTAATGAGAAGGTACAGATGCTACATACAGAAGGATTTTATGATGTCCATATGCTTCTCAAATGACTCTCCTTGTTAGCTACTTCTCTGTATCGCTATTTAAGAATAACCTACACCTTCCCCACTGAGCAAGTGTAAATTACAATATAATATGTTGTAATATTTAAACAAATTCAAAATAGAAGTAATGCTAATAAAAAGAAATAAAAACTTTGCAACCCTAAAACAACCTTCAACACAGAGATTAATATAAATGTGAACTATGTGTATCATTTAAACTAGTTAATTAAAAAGGTTATCTGGTCAGTTACCTTCATGATTTAAAACTCCTTAAAACCCAAACATTATCCAAATACATGCCAAATATACACAATAAGTATTTACAGATAGTGCCAGTACTTCATAAAGCAACTCTGTCTACTATAATAACGAGCAAAATAATGAGCATAAAACAATTGCAACAGTCTGCGACAATTTATAAAATAACCTTTTTAATTTCAGAAGAGCCTTTCTTATTTTTTTAGAAGACAGCAGTTTAATACACCACTCTCCAGCCAGAGTTATTTGGTCTGATTTTTCCAATAAAGACCAGACCAATAGGCTGAATCAACTGCAGAAGGAGAGAAACAGGAAAACTGAAGGAAAAAAAGAAAAGCAAAAAGCCCACCTCCCTCCTAACCTTAAACTGGTACTTAGCTTAAAACTCTAAACTTCCTTCTGCACAACCATGTATGCATCTAACGGTGTCCAATCTGTAGCAGGGATGACCGACTCAGGAAGAGAAAGGGGAAAACATCTCTTCCTCTAGCTGGCAGGCTGATATCAAAAGTCAGATTCAGGATTCCTACTCTATATACACCTGTTTGAGAGTGAAACACATATGAAAACATCCACTTTTCCCTACACAGAAAATACCATATCCCAAGAAAATGATTCTCTTCTTGAGATTTGCCTCATTCAAACAAAATGGATGAAAATAAATTACAAGAAAGCTTTACAACTGACAAAATTATTGTCCTTTTGAAAATATAATATTCTTATTAAACATTTTAAATACAAATGCCTTCCAAATAAAAAAAAAAAATGCTTTCCAGAAGGCATGTCAGTGATTTGATGTTTGAGTAATTAAATTGATCCAAACTGGAACAGTGGTTTAAAAGGAAAAGAAGGACTAATTATCTGTGGTAAAAAGCAAATATCACAATAATTTTCATAATAAACATCCAAAGTACCAAAGAGTAGTTCAAAAGATATCCCTTCCAAACATGATAATTTTAATTGTCCTCATTTACCAACTGCAACTTATTCTGTGCTGTTATTAATTACGGGATTTAAAAGATTTCTAGAACGTCAGAAAATAACATCCAGACCTTTTCAGATGTCTAAGGATTTTCTTTCCAAATAATTTTTCTTTAATATAGATTCTCTATGTACTTATTCCCTTTTCCTAGATGTCAACAACTGCCAGATTTGAAAACATAATTATACTCCAAATACCTGTAATTCCTAAATCTTACCTTTATGATAAATCTCAGCACTTCAAGAATATTTGTTGAATAAGCATTGTTATGCCACTTGGGGAGAAAAAATAAATTAACTCTTCATTTTCTTTTCCAGTTAAACTTGTAAAGCCCTTCTTACCTCACTCCCACATTTTACATATACCCATGCATTACTACACACAACACAGACATACAATGAGATCTGTGTAGATATTTCATTTCTCACAGATTTCAAAATGTTACAGTTACTTAATCTAAAAGTTCCTTTCAAGAGATTATACACACCTCCCCGGCAGGGGAAACAAACACGAAGGATCTTCCGGAAATTGGAGCATGGGAGACTCTGCGGAATCTGCAGTTCCACAGCCCAGGAACCGCGACCTCTGCTCCCGCAGCCCCTCTCCTCTCCCCCGTCCCGCTCCGGTCCCCGCGCTCAGGCCTCTGACCCCGGACCGCTCACTGCAGACCAGGGGGCAACCTCCCAAGCCAGACCACCGCCGCCCGCTCGGCACTCGGGGAACGCCCCCGTCCCTCCCCGGTTCCCTCAGGTCCCCGCTGTGACACCCTCAGGTGGCGTTTAATGAACCAGTTTACCTCAGGAAGTTGACGATTCATCACTCTCCTTCCACTAGCCAAGCAACAGCTTTATGTCCCATGCCCCAGGCTCCAGAACTTTTCTTAAACACAGAATTCAGACGTATGGACTTGGAACTGAGGTCCCCCATGAAACGTCAAAGGTACCCCCACTAAGTGTTGCTTCCCTCAAGCAACACGTTGGCAGTACAAACTTTTCATTCATAACTCGACTCCAGCATCCACTGGGGGGGGTGTGTCGGGGTGGGGGTGGGGGGCATGAACCGTCGCCTCAGTCTAGCAAATGTCAAGGTCTGCACCAAAAAGATCACCTGCCCCCGAACTTGTGACAAAGGCGCCCTTAAACTCACCAACCTCCGGGCTGCGAGATGCCAGGCAAGCTGTGTCGGGGTCCCGACTGGGATTCTGTTAACCTGGGGAGCCCCAGCCAGGAATCCAGCGGAGCATCCGGAGGACGCTCGGCCCCTGTTCCCAGGGCTTTCCCCGGGCACCAGCCGGCGGCCAGGCCGTGGTGCCACTCACCTCCGCCCGCTCCCGCCAGGGCTATCGCGCCCTCCTTCGCCCCGCTCCGACGACCCCCTAACTTCTCCCTCTTCGCCCCACAGCCATCGTTCGCGGACAAGAGAATGGCGAGGCAGAAGCAAAGGGGTGACTGAAAGTTGACTCAGGGACCGCCGCTGCTCCGCCAGCAGGGACTTACCGGCCGCGACAGGCGCCTGAGGAGGAGACGGCGGCGAGGGCGGCGGGCGCGGCGGGGCGGGCTGGGTGCGCGCTACGCGATGTGCGGGATGCGCCGCCGCGGCCGCCGCGGCCACCGCGGCGCGGGGTTGGGGGTGGTTTGGGAGGGCGGCCGCGCGGCTGCGAGCTGTGAGCAGAGCCGGTGGCGGCGCGCGGAGGATCGGCTAAAAATAGCAACTCTCTGGGAGGGGGTGGGGGGGCGGAGGTGGGAGGGAGACTGGGAGGCCGGGCCGGGAGCCCCGGCGCGGCGGAGGCTGGGCGGAGCCGGGTGGGAAGAGAGGCTGGACCCGCGGCAGCAGCGCGGACCCAAGCACTGGAGAGCCGGGAGGCCCGGGCGCGGGGCTGCGCGGGGTGCGGGGACACCTGGCCGCGCGGCCGAGACGCCGGGAAGGACGCGGAAGGGACTGGGGGAACCCAGGGAGCCGCCTGGAGTCGAGCGGCGGGGAACTCCGGGCCGGACCGGCGATTGTTTCCCGGGGAAGAACGGGGCGCCTGAGACGACCCGGGATTTCCGAAGCGAAACACGCCCACACGCGACGCAAGGTGCTGGCCGGGCGTCCGGGGCTCTCGCTCCTCGTGCCGGGCCCCTGGGCTGCCCGCGGCCGGGCCGAGGACGGTGAGCCGAAGGCGCCAGCCTCTCAGGTGCGCGCAGCGCCGTGTCGGAGGCTCCACAGCTCCCAGACTTCTTTTTGAGAGAGGAGAGCGCTGTGGGGCGGTACCTGGAGCGTCCCTAGAGATGCTTGGAGTTTAAAGAATCATTCAAGGGAATTTTCCATTTGGGGTTTTAACGACCAAATGGGAAACGTGAGGAAATATGGTGACTGCTACTGGGAACATAAATTAGGTTTGTGGCGTCTACCCCGTCCGCTCTGAAACCAACCTAAGAGAAGGGACGTAGAGTTAGTAGGTCCGAGAACTGTAGAGGTGATCCTCTTCAGCGGTTAGTAAGTTCATTTTGTGGACTTCTTTTTTTTAACTTCTATAACCTATTCCATATTATAGTATCACTAATACTTACAGAATCCTTTAAAACGTAGAACGCTTAAAAGGTTTTTTTAAATGTAATTCTAAACATACTTCTCATAAATTAATATGTGATCATTTGAAAAGGATAATGTTTATGGTGTAAGCTATTAATAATCTGACCCTAACACAAATTAAAGCTAGTGTTTCTACATATACATGTATGGTTTCTTCTATGGCATCTCAAACACGGACTCAAATCCATGAGCTGACTCCTGATTAGGATGTAAAGAACAAGAGAGACATAACCAAGTGCCCTAATTCTCAGAGGGAAAACTGGTTTCAGAAGAGTGATGTGATTTGACCAGGGTCTCTGAGTTAGTGCCAGGGTTCAGTTTAATCCCTAGGATTAAAGCTAAACTACCAATTTTGTATGGAGAAGGAAATGGCAACCCACTCCAGTACTCTTGCCTGGAAAATCCCATGGACAGAGAAGCCTGGTAGGCTACAGTCCGTGGGGTCTCAAAGAGTCGGACACGACTGAGCGACTTCACTTTCACTTTCACCAATGCTGTATGTAAGACTAGTACAATTTTGAGAAAGTTCATGGTATGGTGCCTGTAATTTGATTTAAAATAGCTCAGCATTCATAGAAGAATGAAGGTGTTCTGTGGTTAGATTTAACCCTCACTTTGCACTAATTGAGAATTCACATTCCAAGCCTGGTCAGTTCAGTTCCAGTTCAGTTCTGTGGCTCAGTCATGTCTGACTCTTTGCGACCCCATGGACTACAGCACTCCAGGCTTCCCTGTCTTTCATGAACTCCTGGAGCTTGCTCAAACTCATGTCCAAAGAGTCAGTGATGCCATCCAACCATCTCATCCTCTGTCGTCTCCTCCTCCTGCCTTCAATCTTTCCCAGCATCAGGGTCTTTTCCAATGAGTCAGTTCTTCCCATCAGGTAACCACTACCTTTAAATAAAATGTCACATTCCTAAAGGGCCTTTGGTGCTAGAGCTTCATCTAGCTTAAGTTTCTGTCTACATTAGGAAATGAATTGATTAGGAAGATGAATCTTGTAATGGGTTTTCAGTGGTGAAATCTGTTGTGCTGACAAAAATACACTCCTCATTCCTGCGTGAATTCAGTTCAGTTCAGTTCAGTTCAGTCGCTTAGTTGTGTCCGACTCTTTGCGACCCCATGAATCGCAGCACGCCAGGCCTCCCTGTCCATCAACAACTCCTGGAGTCCACTCAGACTCATGTCCATCGAGTCAGTGATGCCATCCAGCCATCTCATCCTCTGTCGTCCCCTTCTCCTCCTGCCCCCAATCTCTCCCAGCATCAGTCTTTTCCAATGAGTCAACTCTTCACAAGAGGTGGCCAAAGTACTGGAATTTCAGCTTTAGCATCATTCCTTCCAAAGAAATCCCAGAGCTGATCTCCTTTAGAATGGACTGGTTGGATCTCCTTGCAGTCCAAGGGACTCTCAAGAGTCTTCTCCAACACTACAGTTCAAAAGCATCAATTCTTCAGCACTCAGCCTTCTTCGTAGTCCAACTCTCACATCCATACATGACCACTGGAAAAACCATAGCCTTGACTAGACGGACCTTTGTTTTCAAAGTAATGTCTCTGCTTTTGAATATGCTATCTAGGTTGGTCATAACTTTTCTTCCAAGGAGTAAGTGTCTTTTAATTTCATGGCTGCAATCACCATCTGCAGTGATTCAGGTATAAACTAGTGACTTTCCACCCTTTACTTTCAAAAATGGAGCTCCTTCTGAAATGGTCATGTGTCCAACCTTTTTTTAAAAAAATATTTTTTGTTTGCCTACTGACTCGAAACAATTTTCCCTCTATCTCTCAAGAAAAACTTTTACCCATGGGAAGTCATTTTTGAAGTACCAAAAACACCTTTTCTGGAGCACAGAAGAAGACATATTGCTGGGATTTCACTAGATATTCATGTAATAAAGGTGTGTCTGGCTAAACTGAACTTCTTTTTACCTTTTAGGGAAATGGTACAGGCCTTGTTATTCTTTACTTCTCTCTAACTTTTTATGTCTACCTCATCTAGGTCATTTTACAACAAGGAGCTGAATTCTTTGTCATTCTCTTAGATATTTAAATGCCACCTTTAGCAAGGTACTTGATAGGTGCTACTGGAGATTCAGATATTCAAAAGATATGGCTTAATAGAAAAGTTTCTTTTAAAAGTCCTGATGGCATTCCCACAGGTCTCTGTTCCAACCTAAATTATAGCATTTATGACACTCTTTTTTTTTTTTCTGGTATTACTCTCTCCTCAACTGAGCAGGGGTCACACAAGTTCAGTTCAGTTCAGTTGCTCAGTCGTGTCCGACTCTTTGTGACCACATGAATTGCAGCATGCCAGGCCTCCCTGTCCAACATCAACTCCCAGAGTTCACTCAAACTCACGTCCATCGAGTTGGTGATGCCATCCAGCCATCTCATCCTCAGTCGTCCCCTTCTCCTCCTGCCCCCAATCTCTCCCAGCATCAAAGTCTTTTCCAATGAGTCAACTCTTCGCATGACGTGGCCAAAGCACTGGAGTTTCAGCTTTAGCATCATTCCTTCCAAAGAACACCCAGGACTAATCTCCTTTAGAATGGACTGGTTGGATCTCCTTGCAGTCCAAGGGACTCTCAAGAGTCTTCTCCAACACCACAGTTCAAAATCATCAGTTCTTCAGTGCTCAGCTTTCTTCACAGTCCAACTCTCACATCCATACATAACTATTGGAAAAACCATAGCGTTGACTAAACGGATCTTTGTTTTCAAAGTAATGTCTCTGCTTTTGAATATGCTATCTAGGTTGGTCATAACTTTGCTTCCAAGGAGTAAGCGTCTTTTAATTTCATGGCTGCAGTCACCATCTGCAGGGATTTTGGAGCCCCCCCAAAAAAAGTCTGCCACTGTTTCCACTGTTTCCTCATCTATTTCCCATGAAGTGATGGGACCAGATGCCATGATCTTCGTTTTCTGAATGTTGAGCTTTAAGCCAACTTTTTCACTCTCCTCTTTCACTTTCATCAAGAGGCTTTTTAGCTCCTCTTCACTTTCTGCCATAAGGGTGGTGTCATCTACATATCTGAGGTTATTGATATTTCTCCCGGCAATCTTGAGTCCAGCTTGTGCTTCTTCCAGTCCAGCGTTTCTCATGATGTAATCTGCATATAAATTAAATAAGCAGGGTGACAATATACAGCCTTGACGCACTCCTTTTCGTATTTGGAACCAGTCTGTTGTTCCATGTCCAGTTCTAACTGTTGCTTCCTGACCTGCATACAGATTTCTCAAGAGGCAGGTCAGGTGGTCTGCTATTCCGATCTCTTTCAGAATTTTCCACAGTTTATTGTGATCCACACAGTCAAAGGCTTTGGCATAGTCAATAAAGCAGAAATAGATGTTTTTCTGGAACTCTCTTGCTTTTTCCATGATCCAGCGGATGTTGGCAATTTGATCTCTGCTTCCTCTGCCTTTTCTAAAACCAGCTTGAACATCTGGAAGTTCACGGTTCACGTATTGCTAAAGCCTGGCTTGGAGAATTTTGAGCATTACTAGTGTGTGAGCTGAGTGCAATTATGCGGTAGTTTGAGCATTCTTTGGCATTGCCTTTCTTTGGGATTGGAATGAAAACGGATCTTTTCCAGTCCTGTGGCCACTGCTGAGTTTTCCAAATTTGCTGGTATATTGAGTGTAGCACTTTCACAGCATCATCTTCAGGATTTGAAATAGCTCAACTGGAATTCCATCACCTCCACTAGCTTTGTTCGTAGTGATTGCTTTCTAAGGCCCACTTTACTTCACATTCCAAGATGTCTGGCTCTAGGTTAGTGAGTGATCACACCATCGTGATTAGCTTGGTCGTGAAGATCTTTTTTGTACGGTTTTCTGTGTATTCTTGCCACCTCTTCTTAATATCTTCTGCTTCTGTTAGGTCCATACCATTTCTGTCCTTGATCGAGCCCATCTTTGCATGAAATGTTCCCTTGGTGTCTCTAATTTTCTTGAAGAGATCTCTAGTCTTTCCCATTCTGTTGTTTTCCTCTATTTCTTTGCATTGATCACGAGGAAGGCTTCCTTATCTCTTCTTGCTATTCTTTGGAACTCTGCTTTCAGATGCTTGTATCTTTCCTTTTCTTCTTTGCTTTTCGCCTCTCTTCTTTTCACAGCTATTTGTAAGGCCTCCCCAGACAGCCATTTTGCTTTTTTGCATTTCTTTTCCATGGGGATGGTCTTGATCCCTGTCTCCTGTACAATGTCATGAATCTCCGTCCATAGTTCATCAGGCACTCTATCTATCAGATCTAGTCCCTTAAATCTATTTCTTACTTCCACTGTGTAATCATAAGGGATTTGATTTAGCTCATACCTGAATGGTCTAGTGGTTTTCAATCTGAATTTAGCAAGAAGGAGTTCATGATCTAAGCCACAGTCAGCTCCCAGTCTTGTTTTTGTTGTCTGTATAGAGCTTCTCCATCTTTGGCTGCAAAGAATATAATCAGTCTGATTTTGGTGTTGACCATCTGGTGATGTCCATGTGTAGAGTCTTCTCTTGTGTTGTTGGAAGAGGGTGTTTGCTATGACCAGTGCGTTCTCTTGGCAAAACTCTATTAGTCTTTGCCCTGCTTCATTCCGCATTCCAAGGCCAAGTTTGCCTGTACTCCAGGTGTTTCTTGACTTCCTACTTTTGCATTCCAGTCCCCTGTAATGAAAAGGAAATCTTCTTTGGGTGTTAGTTCTAAAAGGCCTTGTAGGTCTTCATAGAACCATTCAACTTCTGCTTCTTCCTTGGTCACACAAGAGTCAGATACAATTGAGCGAGAGCACATTCACACAACTGAATACTCGGAGAACATAGATACCTCATTCATATTTCTTGTAATTTTTAAACAGGCTATATTTTAGAGAAATTTAGAAGATAATGTAGAGAGTTTTCATATATTCCCCCACATACACACTTAATTTTTCTGTTACTAACGTCTTACATTAGTACTGTATTCTTGTTACGATTAGTGAACTAATGTGTGTCTGTTAGTCACAAATGTGTCCAACTGTTTGCACCCCCATGAACTGTAGCCTACCAGTGTTGATACATTACTATTAACTGGAATCCATAGCTTATTCATATTTCCCAGGTTTTTACCTAATGTCTGTATTTTGGTTGACGATTCCATAAAGAATCCCACCTTCTATTTAGTGATCATGTCTTCTCAGGCTCCTCTTGGCTGTGATAGTTTCTCAGACTTCCCTTGTTTCTCATGACAATGACAGTTTTCAAGAGTAATGATCAAGTATATTGCAGGGTGCCCCACTTTTATAATTTGTCTTAACATTTTTCTCATGATGCAACTGAGTTTATGGGACTTGGAACGAAGATCATAGAGGTAAAATGCCTTTTCAGCACATCATAGAAAAAGTACATACGAGCAACATGATTTATCACTGTTGATTTTGACCAGGTTGAAACAGTGTTTGGAAGCAAGTCACTATGCACAGCCCACATGTAAGCAGTGGGGAGTCAGTCCTGCCTCCTTTAGGGTAGTATATCTACGTAACTTTCTGGAATTTTTACTTTTACTTTTTTCTCCAGATATCAGCATTGTGCCCCCACCACCATAGGCTGTTAGGGTTAGGGTTAGGTTTTAAACCTAGCAAAACTAGGTTTAAACAAAAATTTTCCCTCTAGGAAATTTTTTCAATAAAAGTAAAAGCCTTATGATAAATCTCCATTCTTTAAAAATGTTAGACACAGAGGGAAGATAAATGAGGTATTTGTGATGGCGGTGGTGGTGAAGATGCTAGATGTTGTATAGTTTTCTTTCTAGGGAAAAGTATTGCATAAATTTTATTTCTGTTTGAAATGTTTGTGGCAGCCCCCCAGGGGGCCAAACCGCCCACTATGCTCGTTACCCTTATGACTTATTCTCGCCAATGAAATATTTGCAGAAGTGATGTGCCACTTTCAAGTGCAATCTCTAACAACCTTTGTGTTGTTCCTCTATTTATCTTTGCCCTCAGCCACTACATTAGCACTTTTGCAAATAAGAACTGCCCCTTCCAGAAATGAAGGCCACACAGAGCCCTCCACCATATCACAGAGGACATAAACGTCAGCAAGGAATAAACCACTAAGATTTGGGGGCTTGCTGTTATCACACCTTTGCCTGACCTATCCAGTCAGACTGCAGAGTCCTTCCTGAGTTCCTAAAATTGGAGTTCCAAGTGCTATGCTTGATTCAGTTCTCTTCAGTGATCACCTCTGAGGTATAGCCTTTCAGGACCTGTTTGTGTCTGGTTATGATATAGTATGTTTGAAAATGATTTCCTATTAGGTTTAAAAATCCCATCCTTTAGTTATGACACTGTCAACAAAATTAATTGAATATCCACTAAATTTTTTTCTGAAGATTAGTTTTAGGGTGATGCCATTTTAAAAGATACAATATTTAGAAGTAATAGGGAAAGACATTTAGCTAGAATAATATACCAGAGGTAGATTTTACTATGAAGCAAATGAGGCTTCCACTTCAGAGACCCTCATTTGCAAAGATGCCTTCTAAGGCTCTTTATTTATAATTTAGTATTATTTTATTTAGTAGGGCCCCAAATATGTCTCAGCTTCAGATGCACCAAACCTGGCTCTTCCCTTGCATACTACAATATATGAAATGATGAAAAAAAGAGCTATAAGAGTTACAAGAACAACGGGCAACATTCCCAGTCTTTGTATGTGACTTCCCAGAAAGTGTTCTGTGCAAGGTGGCCCTGAAGTTTGGATTCCCTAGTCAGATTTAAAACTGAGCCAGCATGTGCATCTTTAATAAGAGAAGAGGATATATCCAACATCAGGCAGAGCCTCTTGAACTATCCAACCTGCAAGGCCAATTCTGTATACACACTGTAGCATCTTCCCATCATGGGACTTTCATTTTGTTTGTAACCCCCTCAAAATCTGTGAACATGATATTAGTCCTCTCCATAAAAGTTCTGCTTTTCACTGATAATTTTTCCTAGAAGTCATTTTATTTTGAGAATAATTTTTCTCATGGTTGCTCATAATCTCCTCAGAAGAATTAAATAACTATTTTTTCTGAATTAATTTTGTCCATTTCTAGGTCTGCAACAGTGGATTCTGTACGGGTCATCATCTGTTCAGGAATTCCCCATTGAAGGGAGAGGTCTGTGCAGAAACAGAGGTTGGAATGTTACCCATTAAGGATTTCTTTCTCTTGCTAAATATTGAATGGAAGCTAGATGAATATGTTGCCTCTATTTTTAATAATTCCTTTCTTATGCAAAAATGTGTGGGTCATAGTAAAGTTTAATCACAAGCCCTTGCTCATTTATGAAATACTCTGAACTGCAATTAGTCATGTACAAATGTGAAGTGCTATTATCACCTTCATGTTAGCAGGCTGTCAAACCAAGTTTTTGAATTACGAAACAATCAAAGAAATGCCTTCGTTTTTTATACTTTCACAGTGAATTTCTTTTAAAATAAAGGTTTTCATATCCATGTAAAGTGACCTATGTACCTCAAATCTGTAGCTAATCAGCTTACACTGAAAGAAAAGATCTCAAAATCCAGATGTATATTTAAATGCATATGCCTATATTTATACATAATACTGGTGGGTAAATTAAAGTATTTGTTAGAAAATAACTCTTAACTAAATTTTATGCTAATTAAGTTAAAGGAAGAACTTGAATGAATTAAGGTTATTTGTGGGCTGTTTTTCAGTATGCTTGAACTAATCATTAAGTTATATTTTAGCTCTTATAAAGTATTACCTGATGATGTGAAAGTATAAATTTAATGTTACCCTTTGAACTTAGGCTGTTTAACCAGCTGCATAATGTTTTTTGCCACATGAATAAACATATACACATTTAAGGATGCCTTCCTTTTTAAAGGTGTCTATTTTCAGTCCTCTAAGAGTTAAAGTTTGCTTTCAGCTGTGGTAAATCTAAATAAACAGTAGCTTGGGCAAGCTAAAAGTTTTATTTTTTTTAACAATATAAGAAATCTGGAGATAGAAAGCTGCTGGTATTGGTTTGGTAGCTCAAGGATAGACGGCCAAGGTTTTGTGATTTTTCAAGGCCTTTTCCTTATTGTCTAAAATGGCCGTTGCTGCACCAGACATCAAATCTACTTTCTACAGAGTAAGAAAAGGCAAAGGTGAAGGGAATATAAAATGGGTAACATATGTATCAAGGGAACCGAAACTTTATCAGAATTCACAAACACACTACTAACTACTTCTCACTAACCACACTATGTCATTCCCTCACCCCTGTCGGGAAGGGACGCTGGGATTAAACTTTATTTCATATTTCTTTACTTAGTGTTTTTTTCAGCCTCTATACTAGAGAATGACAAGGGAAAGAGTTTGAATGGATGAGTGAATCAACTTATAATATCTGCCAAAACTCCAAAGTTTCAAAAAATTGATATTGGCTCTACTAGAAAAATTCTGTTAATTTCTTTAAGACCGTGTTGTGCTGCAGAATTTCAGGGAGTTTCAGAAGTTTGTTACCCTGATTTTAGTTATCAAATCTAATCCAATATTTACAAATAAGGAAACTGAGATCCAGAAGTTCTAAGTAATAGCCCAAGGGCTTAGTTGGGTCTTAATTTTTCCAGAACTAAGAGCCCCTCTCTGATCTAACACACCTTCCGGGGCCAGCATCCTTCTTCAAGTGAAATTCCTGCCCAATCTGCCTTTTCTGATGGAAGGTAGGAAGAGAAGAGGAAGGGAGGGAGGGAAAGGGAGGGAGAAAGTATGTTTACCATCCTTTTCTAAGTCATTACTTTCTTCTGAGCCAAATCACATACATAGTAAATATTTTCTGAAACATTGGTATTATTCAGATTAGTATTTAAAGATAGTTTAACACTATAACCCTCCAGAAAGGAGGGTTATATTCTAAATATTCTACTCTTAGTAACTCTGCAATTATTATTTCTAAGCATTCAGGACACTGGGAATGTACCTTCCTTGTCTAAAGATGCTTGTAATTGCCTATAAAGGAGCACATTCTCTTCTATAGTTCTATGACTACCTAAGAAGATAGGATACAATGATAAAAATACTCTTAAGAAAGTTTAAATGCAGGAAAAAGATTAATTTGGGGAGTGATTATTAACAAAAAGTTATTTGTCCTATAACGGTTTTGATCATTGAAATCTATAATCATGTAGTGTTAAGTAGAGTTGGAAAATCTAGAAGAATCTTTCATAAAATTTATAAACAAGTGTTTAAAAAATTTAATCTCTGAATTTTATTACATAATAAGCTTTTCTAGTAACTTCAGAATTCTCAATTTTTATTTTAATTCAATTCAGGAACACATAGAAAGTATTAAGTAAATTAATTCCCATTATACCATTGTCTATTTTTTTAAATAATGCATAGTAATGTGAATTTATGTTTAAAATTATAAGCATTATTTCTCCCAAGCACAAGAATAGCAATAAGCAACTTTTAAATGATCTGAGTGTCACTGGCAGACAATTCTTAAAAGAGAAAACACCAACGTTTAAACTAAATTTTCATAAATTGCCATGTTACTCTTAACCAAGTATCAAGTATGAGACAATGATGGAACAGAGTGGAGGGTAACATGAACTTGTTTTTAAGGATGGCAGTGCTCTGAGGTCAAGTCTTTCTTTGGACAAATGATCAACCTCAATAAGCCATAGAACATGTATTTTACTCTATAAAAAATAAACAAAGCCCTCCAGGTATAAAGACAGTGAACAAGTAACAGTCTGACAATGAATTATCTTGGCATATTTGCTTTCTCTAAGTTATGCACAATTACAAACAGCTCCCTCAAATCTCAAAGGTTTATTTCATGCTCATGAAATGGGTCCTTAGTATCTCAGCTTCCAGACTCCTCCATGATGTATCTGTTTGCAGGCTTAGACACATAGAGCAAGGCTATCTCAAAAGTATATTCTTGGCAAAGAGAGAACAGCTCTGGTGGACACTGGTTCTAAAGCTCCTGTTTGGAAGTTGCAAACATCAATTCCCTTCCCATCTTCTCACAGAGAGAAGCCTCAAATAGTATTGATATAAGAATGAAGGGATGGAGCCAAAGCAAAAACAATACCCAGTTGTGGATGTAACTGGTGATAGACGCAAGATCCGACACTGTAAAGAGCAATATTGCATAGGGACCTGGAATGTGACGTCCATGAATCAAGGCAAATTGGAAGTGGTCAAGCAAGAGATGGCAAGGGTGAACGTCGACATTCTAGGAATCAGTGAACTAAAATGGACTGGAATGGGTGAATTTAACTCAGATGACCATTATATCTACTGCTGCGGGCAGGAATCCCTCAGAAGAAATGGAGTAGCCATCATGGTCAACAAAAGAGTCCAAAATGCAGTACTTGGATGCAATCTCAAAAACGACAGGATGATCTCTGTTCGTCTCCAAGGCAAACCATTCAGTATCACAGTTATCCAAGTCTATGCCCCAACCAGTAACGCTGAAGAAACTGAAGTTGAACGGTATTATGAAGACCTATAAAACCTTTTGGAACTAACACCCAAAAAAGATGTCCTTTTCATTATAGGGGACTGGAATGCAAAAGTAAGAAGTCAAGAAACACCTGGAGTAACAGGCAAATTTGGCCTTGGAATGTGGAACGAAGCAAGGCAAAGACTAATAGAGTTTTGCCAAGAACATGCACTGGTCATAGCAAACACCCTCTTCCAACGACACAAGAGAAGACTCTACACATGGACATCACCAGATGGTCAACACCAAAATCAGATTGATTATATTCTTTGCAGCCAAAGATGGAGAAGCTCTATACAGTCAAAAAAAAAACAAGACCAGGAGCTGACTGTGGCTCAGATCATGAACTTCTTATTACCAAATTCAGACTCAAATTGAAGAAAGTAGGGAAACCCGCTAAACCATTCAGGTATGACTGAAATCAAATCCCTTATGATTATACAGTGGAAGTGAGAAACAGATTTAAGGGCCTAGGTCTGATAGATAGAGTGCCTGATGAACTATGGAATGAGGTTCGTGACATTGTACAGGAGACAGGGATCAAGACCATCCCCATGGAAAAGAAATGCAAAGAAGCAAAATGGCTGTCTGAGGAGGCCTTACAAATAGCTGTGAAAAGAAGAGAGGCGAAAAGCAAAAAAGAAAAGGAAAGATACAAGCATCTGAACGCAGAATTCCAAAGAATAGCAAGAAGAGATAAGAAAGCCTTCCTCAGTGATCAATGCAAAGAAATAGAGGAAAACAACAGAATGGGAAAGACTAGAGATCTCTTCAAGAAAATTAGAGACACCAAGGGAACATTTCATGCAAAGATGGGCTCGATCAAGGACAGAAATGGTATGGACCTAACAGAAGCAGAAGATATTAAGAAGAGGTGGCAAGAATACACAGAAAACCGTACAAAAAAGATCTTCATGACCCAGGTAATCATGATGATGTGATCACTAATCTAGAGCCAGACATCCTGGAATGTGAAGTAAAGTGGGCCTTAGAAAGCATCACTACGAACAAAGCTAGTGGAGGTGATGGAATTCCAGTTGAGCTGTTTCAAATCCTGAAAGATGATGCTGTGAAAGTGCTACACTCAATATGCCAGCAAATTTGGAAAACTCGGCAGTGGACTCAGGACTGGAAAAGGTCAGTTTTTATTCCAATTCCAAAGAAAGGCAATGCAAAAGAATGCTCAAACTACTGCACAATTGCACTCAGCTCACATGCTAGTAAAGTAATGCTCAAAATTCTCCAAGCCAGGCTTCAGCAATACGTGAACTGTGAACTTCCTGATGTTCAAGCTGTTTTTAGAAAAGGCAGAGGAAGCAGAGATCAAATGGCCAACATCCGCTGGATCATGGAAAAAGCAAAAGAGTTCCAGAAAAACATCTATTTCTGCTTTATTGACTATGCCAAATCCTTTGACTGTGTGGATCACAATAAACTGTGGAAAATTCTGAAAGAGATCGGAATAGCAGACCACCTGACCTGCCTCTTGAGACATCTGTATGCAGGTCAGGAAGCAGCAGTTGGAACTGGACATGGAACTACAGACTGCTTCCAAATACGAAAAGGAGTGCGTCAAGGCTGTATATTGTCACCCTGCTTATTTAACTTCTATGCAGAGTACATCATGAGAAACGCTGGACTGGAAGAAACACAAGCTGGAATCAAGATTGCCGGGAGAAATATCAATAACCTCAGATATGCAGATGACACCACCCTTATGGCAGAAAGTGAAGAGGAGCTAAAAAGCCTCTTGATGAAAGTGAAAGAGGAGAGTGAAAAAGTTGGCTTAAAGCTCAACATTCAGAAAACAAAGATCATGGCATCCGGTCCCATCACTTCATGGGAAATAGGTGGGGGAACAGTGGAAACAGTGTCAGACTTTATTTTTTGGGGCTCCAAAATCCCTGCAGATGGTGACTGCAGCCATGAAATTAAAAGACGCTTACTCCTTGGAAGAAAAGTTATGACCAACCTAGATAGTATATTCTAAAGCAGAGACATTACTTTGCTGACTAAGGTCTGTCTAGTCAAGGCAATGGTTTTTCCTGTGGTCATGTATGGATGTGAGAGTTGGACTGTGAAGAAGGCTGAGCGCTGAAGAATTGATGCTTTTGAACTGTGGCATTGGAAAAGACTCTTGAGAGTCCCTTGGACTGCAAGGAGATCCAACCATTCCATTCTGAAGGAGATCAACCCTGGGATTTCTTTGGAAGGAATGATGCTAAAGCTGAAATTCCAGTACTTTGGCCACCTCATGTGAAGAGTTGACTCACTGGAAAAGACTCTGATGCTGGGAGAGATTGGGGGCAGGAGGAGAAGGGGACGATAGAGGATGAGATGGCTGGATGGCATCACTGACTCGATGGATGTGAGTCTGAGTGAACTCCGGGAGTTGATGATGGACAGGGAGTCCTGGCGTGCTGCGATTCATGGGGTTGCAAAGAGTCAGACACGACTGAGCGACTGAACTGAACTGAATATAATAATATTTATTAAGGATTTCCTATACACCAAGCATTAGGCTAGGTACTAGTACATAGACTGTCCTATTTAATTGTATTGACAATCCTAAAATTTGGGTACTAATAGTTATCTCCATTAAAGAAGAGGAAATTGAGATAGAGAAAAGGTAATTAATGCTGAAACCCTAGAGCTAACGTGTGAATTGGAGGCTAAATTCAAACACAGGCAGTCCGCCTTCAGAACCCAGCTCCTAACCAGTTTGCTGAAGTAACACACAAAGTGATAGTCCACAGTTTACAGCTGCCTCTCCTTCTTTTTCTTTCTTTCTTTTCTCTAGCTCCTCAACAAAGCATTGTCCCAGTGCATCTGCATCTGCACTGAGAACACATAAACTTATCACATAAAATGTTGTATACAGCTGACCTTTGAGGAATAGGAGAATTAGGGGCGCCAACCCCATGTAGCTGAAAATCCATGTATAATTTTACAGGTGGACTCCCATCCTTGATTCCACACCCACAGATTCAACCAAGCTTGGGTTACATGGTACTGTACTACATATTTATTGGAAAAATTCTGCATATAAGTGGACCTGCACCATTCAAACCTGTGTTGTTCAAGGGTCAACTGTATTTGTTTTATCCCTATTATTCCAGAGTTCTAATCCTGGCCCTCTGATACACTAAAAAAAGAGGAGTTTTGTTTTTAATTAAATTAGGCTTTGACTATATATCACAATTTATGGTAAACCACTCACCTTGAATAGACAAACAGATGACTGAATGGATAAATAAATGAACAAAATATTGACTGAGTACATTATTAAATGTGTCAGTTTATTTTGGGTTCCATTCTTAACTGTTCATTTATACCCTGCTCTTCATCATCTGTGCCTTTGTGTAATCGGTAATCAGTATCTGAGTTTTACTGAGTCACATTTTTTCCATTTTATCTCAATGGAATTTCAGTCTCACAGTAATCAGATCACATTTTCAGTTTAAAGGAAATATTTTATCCATTCTTTCCAGGCCCACTGTTATTGTCAGTCTGGCTCTGTGCCCAGAAGACTGGCCTCTGCAGACTGCATCACCTGGTCTTTCTTGCCTTTGGACTACTGGCTGGCTTTTGTTTGTAGGAAGCTCAGAGAAAGAAGTCACACCATACTTGGTCTGACCACTTCCACTCTGCCTAATGAGCCATCATATGGCAGGGATGGCATTCTTCTGTAGCCAGCAGCTCCCACAGATGCAGCTCTCATAGGGTTCTGCTCAAATGCTTTCACCCCTCAACACCTCAGGCTGTGGGACATTAAGGACTGTTGCTATTTCTGAGCTGTATGTACTTCTCTACAACTTGTTGCCTCCTCTCACACTGTCCACATCTCTATAAGAAGAGTGACTCAGTCGCTCTTTTCTCCTTTGGTTGTGCCACCTGTTTTCCTGCTTGGGCTGTAATATAGGCTAACCACCACCTGTACTAAGGATCAGGTTTTAAATTAGTCAACCACAAAATGCTCTGTTTGCAGCTACCATATAGCTATTTCATCATCACAAGAGTAAGGTTGGATAGTCGTTTTAAGGTACATGAGGGAGCTCACCAAACCAAAACTCTAAGACACTTATCATGAACACTAGATTTTCCCACCCAACAAGTGGAATGTGTGTATTCCTCCAAGTTTTAGCCTTATTGAAAAAGGAAACACCACTGTGTGTGTGTTTCAACTTAAAATATACATATGTATCTTCAATGGGCTTATCTAACACAATCTAGGATTAGTATTGATGTGACAAGAAACAGGGTGCATGAAAGTGGATCCTCCATGTAAAACATGTGAATTACAGAGCAAAAAGTAATCTGTTTTTTAAATACTTGTGACAAAAAAACATTCTTTCCATTATAGTGTGTTTTTAGGTGACATGACTGAAGAAAATAATATTCCGGTCAGTCTTCAAACCCAACTCCAAAGGCAAATTTAGAATAGATGGTCTAACACCATAATAAGATATTAAGAGAATCGGAAGAATAGGAAATGTCACCATTTATGAAGAAAAGGGAAAAAATTCTCCCAATATCAAACAGCAAATTCAACAATGCAAAACCACAATTACTTTTGCACCACTAATACCTCTTCTGGATGCTTTTATCTTAAAGAAACTGACTTTTCTTGAATGAATCCAGAGAATGGTAAATCCCCAGTCCCACCAATAATATCCTCCTCCTCTTCAAAAAGAGAGTTTAGAGGAGGCTGTTCAAAATGGAGACACAGAAAGATCCTGATCTTACTTCCTCCCATGGACACAACAAACATATACCCACACGTGTATTGATCCCCTCTGAAAAAAACCTGAGAGCTAGCTGAACACCTGCTCCACAACAAAGAATAAAAAAGATGACATCAAGTTGGGTAGGAGAGGCAGAGAAGCACTCTTACCAAGAACCCATGCCCTGACATCCAATAGGGAGGGAATCTCACCAGACAAGGGCTTCTCTTAAAGAAGCAAGGCCTTGGAACCCAATATCAGCCACCCCACCCCCCAGAATCTATACAAGAGAGAAGAGCACCCAAAATGCTTGGCTTAGAAAACCAATGAGGCTGCCATCCAAGGATGCTAAAATCCTATAGGACACCGAGACTCTCATCTTAAAGGGCTCCCATGCAACCTCACTCACTCCAAGACCCTGCAAAACAACAGCAGCTTGAAAAGTGATAGAGACATCTGTGAATATGAAGAATCGGTTAGAGAGATGGGCATGCTGGAAACACTCCCCAGAGACTGAGACACTGCCAGACACTGATGTTACTTTCCTATCTAACCAGTACAGGCAGGCAGCCAGGACACGGGAGCAAGCAATAGATCATGGGCACTACCCTACCATGCTGCTGAAGCCAGAGATCTCCAGTGGCTTGCAGCACTCCCCCACTTCCTGGCTGGAACAGGTGGGCTTGAACAGTTGTGGTTTTCTCCTTCTTCCTAGCTCAAGTCTGCCAACTCGAAACTCCCCTCCCCCAGCTGGGGCTGGCGTTCTCCCATCCTTTGCCTAAAGCCAACACGGGTGCAGAGGCAAGGCATTCTCATGGTCGACAGCTGAAGTTGATGGATGTAAATAGTTAAACCATTTTCTAGTTGCCTTTCTAAACAAAAGAACAAATCCTGGCCCCTATATGCTCCAGCTACCTACCTAAAGCTAGCAGGCTTTTCTGTCCATGAAATTCTCCAGGCAGAATACTGAAGTGGGTTGCCATTCTCTTCTCCAGGGGATCTTCCTGATCCCGGGATGGAACCCAGGTCTCCCACATTGCAGGCAGATTCTTTACCATCTGAGCCACTGGGGAAGCTTGGCTAAAACGAGCAGGTGAATGAAATTCACTCAGGGGACACATCTTGATCTCTTGGGCCTGGTGACCAAGGAGGCCGGCTTTTCTGAGCTCTACACAACTGTAATAATGTTGGTTCTTGGCAGGCCACCACTCCTAGAGCACTACTTTCTACTTAGCCTGAAGTTTTACCCTGCAGGACAGACTTAAAGTTATGCACTCATCTGGAGGGTAAGGAGGTGCTTTTAGGAAACATAAGCAGGGAGATACCATCCTTCCACACCCCATTAGCTGTATGAAGACTCCTCAGAAAGGAGCTTATACACTTTTCAGAAACCCCAATTTTTGCAACTGTTCCCAGGGTACACCTCCAGATCTCCCGTCTGGAGGCCAGCTGGGATTAAGACGATGGCCCCACAGGATGCATACTTTAAAAGCTGCTGCCTGAGGGTCTGGCATCCAATGAGCCTGAAACTAAGTGCTAAATAAGATTTTTCTCTTTGGAACACTGAGAGGCTTCAGCAAACCCCCAACAACAGGAGCACATCAAGACTAAATCAGGGAGTTCTTCTTAACAGAGTCATGACAGGCAAGTATCCTGATGAGATCCAACCTCCCTACACAGCGGATAGGCCACAACTGGGTCAGCAAGCACACTAAGACAATTCCCTCCCTGCAGCAGCCGAAGCCCTAATCTGCCTGGGTAGGTGCCCTGAGTCCTCCCCTCACTGCAGCACAGTAGCCATGGCCCTAACACAGAGAGCAAGTGCGTGCAGCCCACACAAAGAATGCCCATACCATGGCATGGTGTGGGCCAGGAGAGATTGTGCTTCTGGGTCACACAGAAAAGCCACTACTTCAAGAGTGAGGGCCTGTGTGCCACAACTACTGAGCCTGCGCTCTAGAGCCTTCGAGCTGCAACTACCAAGCCTCAGTGCTGCAACTACTGAAGCCCATGTGCTCTAGAGCCCCTGAGCCACAACTAGTGAGACTATGCGCCACCACTCCCGAAGCCTGTGCTCCTACAACAAGAGAAGCCACTGCAATCAGAAGCCTGCACACAGCTAGACGGTAGCTCCCACTCGCTGCAACTGGAGGAAACATGCACAAAGCAACAACAACCCAGGAAAGCAAAAAATAAATGCATAAATATATGAAATTATTTTTTAAAAGGACTGAGGAAGCTTGCAAGTGCAGTAGGAAATAATGACATATAAATAGTTGATCAAATATCTTAAGATATAAAATGGAAGCAGAAAGAAAAAAAATCCACAGGACACAGTGAAAACAGTTCTAAGAGAGCTATTCATACCAATAAAGGCTTATTTTAAGAAATAAGAAAAATGTCAAATAAACAACTTAACTTTATATTTAAAGGAACTAGAAAAAAACAAAGCCAAAAATTAATAGAAGGAAGAAAATAATAAAGATCAGATATGAAATAGAAACAAAAGAAACAATAGAAAAACAAAAAAAATCAATAAAACCAAGAACTGGTTCTTTGAAAATATAAATAAAACTGAAAAAAAGAAACCAAATAAAATCAGAAATGAGAAATTCCACTTCATAAAAGCATACCATGAATAACTAGACAACAAATTAAACAATCTAGAAGATAAGTTTCTAGAAACATACAATCTTCTTAGAGTGAATCATGAAGAAACAACATCTGAATAGACCAATTACTAGTAAAAGAATTGAATCCATGATCAGAAAACTCTCAAGAAACAAAAGTCTAGATGGCTTCACAGGTAAATTCTACCCAACATTTAAAAATTTAATATCTAACTCTCTCAAATTGTTCCCCAAAAATTAAAGAGGAGAAAATACTTCCAAATTTATTTTACAAAGCCAGCATTACCCTGATACCAAAACCAGACGGATACACTACAAAAAAGAAAATTGTAGGCCAAAAACATCCTTGATGAACACAGATGCAAAAAGCCCCAACAAAATATTAACAAATCAATTCAACAATATATTAAAAGGTTCACACAATATGATAAAGTGAGATTAATTCTAAGGCTACAAGGATCTTTAATATATTCAAGTCAATCAACATGATAAATCAAAGTAAGAAACCAAAAGGCAAAAAGCATATAATTATCCCAACAGAGGTAGAAAAAAGCATTTGACTAATTTCAACATCCATTTATGATTTTTAAAAAATCAACAGACTAGGTAGAGGCAATAAAAAGGTCATATATGACAAATCTACAGCTAATATCATACTCAACAGTGAAAAACTGAAAGCTTTTCCTCTAAGACAAGGATTGCCATTTTTATTCAGTATAGAAGTCCTAGCCACAGCAATTAGGGAAGAAAAAGAAATGTGCTTTGTGTGTGTGTGTGTGTGTGTGTGTGTGTGTGTGTGTGTGTAATAAATTTAACCAAGAAGGTGAAAGACCTGTACTCTGAAAACTGTTAAGACATTAATAAAAGAAATTGAAGACAACATAAATGGAAAGATATACTGTGTTCACGGATTGAAAGAATCAGTATTCAAAAAAAGAAAGAATCAGTATTTTTAAAATATCCATACTATCCAGAGCAATCCAGAGCTTCATGAAATTTCTATCAAAATGCCAATGACATTTTTCACAGAACTAGAACAAATAATTTTAAAATTTATATGGGAACCACAAAAGACCCCGAATTGCCAAAGCAATCTTGAGAAAAAAGAACAAAGCTAGAGGTATCATGCTCCCTGATTTCAAATTTACTACAAAGCTACTGTAATCAAAGTACAGTATGGTACTGACACAAAAATAGACACATAGATCAATGGAACATAACAAAGAGCCCAAAAATAAACCTATGCTTATACAGTCAATATAATGGGGAAAATGCAGTCTTTTCAATAAATGGAAAACTAGACAGCTACATGCAAAAGAATGAAACTGGATCACTTTCTTACATTATATTAAAAAAAAACTCAAAATGAATTAAATGTAAGGCCTGAAACCATAAAAGTTCAACAAGAAAATATAGGCAGTACTCTCTTTGACATTAGTGTGAGCAATTTTTTTTTGCATATGTCTCTTTAGGCAGGGGCAACACAAACAAAAATAAGCAAATGTAACTACTACAAAGCTAAAATTAAAAAAGCTTTCACACAGTGAAAAAGTCATCAGTAAAACAAAAAGGCAACCTACTGAATAAAAGATATTTCTAATTATATATCTAATAAGGGATTGATATAAAAAATGTATAAAGAACTCATACAACTGAATATCAAAGAAATAAGAAACACAATTAAAAATGGGCAGAGAATCTGAGTAGACATTTTCCCAAAGAAGACATTCAGATGGTCAATAGGCACATAAAAAGATGCTCAACATCACTAATCATCAGGAAAATGCAAATCAAACCACAATGAGATATTATCTCACACCTGTCAGAATAACTATTATCAAAAAGACAAGAAACAAGTGTCAGCAAGGATGTGGAGAAAAGGGGAACACTAGTGTACCTTGGTGGGAATGTAAATTGGTGCAGCCACTATGGAAAATAGTATGGAAGCTCCTCAAAAAACTAAAACTAGAACTACCATACAATCCAGCAATTCTACTTCAAGTATTTATTCAAAGAATACAAAAACACTAATTTGAAAAGACATATGTATCCCTACATTCATTGCAGCATTATTTACAATAGCCAAGATATGGAGGCAACTGAAGTGTCCATCAATAAATAAACAGATAAAGAAGATGTGCTATACATATCCAATGAAGTATTACTCAGTCATAAAACGAAGAATTAATCTTGCCATTTGCAAAATCATAGATGGACCTAGAAGATAGACAAATACCATATGATTTCATTTACATGTGGAATCTACAAAGCAAAATAAATGAACAAACAAAGTGAGAACAGACTCACAGATACAGAGAATAATCTTGTAGTTGCCAGAGGGGAAAGGAGTTAGGGGTTGGATGAAATAGGTGAAAGGGATTAAGAGATATAAAGTTCCAGCTATAAAATAAGTACATATGGGTATGGAATGTACAGAATAGGGAAGACAGTCAGTAACATTATAACAATTCTGTATGATGGCAGATGTTAGCTAGATTTATCATGGACCATCATTTTGTAATGTATAAAAATATCAAATCACTATGTTGTACACCTGAAACTAATGTAATACTATATATTGATTATAATTCAATTAAGAAAAGACTTTGATCTTTGGGTCTGGAATAAAAACGTTCTAGTGTCTGTTGAAAACCCTTGAAAATAGAAATCAACAACTATATTTTATGGGGTGTTACTCATCTCATAACAATTGCAAACTTCAGTGCTTTAAAAAAGCATTTTGGATTTGTAATATGTTTATTAAATTATGTGTCTTTTTCCCCACTGCTTTGGGTATTGCTCAGACTTGTCCCTTTAATACTTAAGAACAAAGTGCTATTTTTCTGAACTCTTTGGCTTACTGGGAATAAAGGCATTTTTTAAAATCTCTAAATATGAAATTCATCCATGATTTTTAAAATATGCTACTTTATAGCCTGATAAAGACAGGTTAAAAAATAGGTCACAAGAGATATAAATTAATGTTAAGTAAAAGCTTACTTGGGAAAATATTCTTTCCTGACTACTTTTCTTACTTAGAAGTTTAAAAAGATGAAGAAGCCTTCCCCAGAAAGGACTGGGGAATTTTAGAAGAACTAATAGGCTATATTCACAAATCCTTATATTGAAATGTTATTTTAATATATTTCATATGGAATTATACAAAATCCTCTTTCCTCCTATTTCAATATGATTTAACCTCAATGGTAGCCAAAATATTTATCCTACAACAAATTCTTTTAGAGATTAATTCCTATATTTCATAATAATGAGTTTCCTACAATTTTAATATAAATCTAAGGTCTATGAGACAAACTTTAACTGTTTGAGAATACTCTATTTGCAATTTTGAGTTAAATACAGTGGATTGAACATGTATTTGTCACGGGTTCTCCTAAAACCCCATTAAAATGACAACAAAGATTTTTAAAGCATAAATCCAGAGTACAAAAAGAATGGGAAAGACGATGACAGCAGCACAATTTCTGAGTGGAAACAAGGCGGATGAATTATAACTGATTTAGAAGCCAAGAGAAAACAAAAACCAGAGATACATCAACTCACAACTCAAGAATTGGAAGTAACAGATACCTCTAAGCGGAACTGGCTGGTGGATACAATACTGCAGAGTACAGAGGTAGATAATACTAGCTCTGAAAATTTTCATTTGCCCTTAGGAGATGATTTAATAATGAACCACCAGGTGACTGGGGAAACTGAGGAGACAGATCTGTATATTACATTGATAACTACACTGTGTGTAGACAGATTTGAAATGCCAGCACCCAAGGAGACTGTCCAGGTGATACCCAGACTTTAGGACTGAATTAACATTCCCTGGAAATGGGATATGACCTCTGAAGGAGAGATTCCAGAAATCTTGTAGGTTGAGAGTGAGATTTCCCTAAAAGAAAAAGAAGAGATGTACTATGAATGTCTGAAAATGGAAATGCTTATTGCAGAGTGTGTGTTTGGGGGACAGGGGGAGAGAAAGACAAGGATTTGAAAACAAAGAATATAATAAGAACTCAAGCTTCCAGTTGCCTACAATGCTTCAATAATTCCGATATATCCTTGTAGCCTGGTGTGGGTGGCTATTGCAGGGAATGAAAATAAGATAGTAAAGGGGATGGTGTCTATCCCACATGGAATGCTCGAGAGGAGCACCTGCTGCGAGAGAGCAACAACATGGTTCAGAAAGTGGCTCACAGCAGAGTGAGAGGAGACAGAGAGAAGCACAGGACCAGGAGGAGCAGCTGAGGGCAGGCAGCTCAAGAAAAGCTGTGAAAAAAATTCTCTCAGTCTCAAATATTCTGGTAGGAGGTGACCAGGAGGGAATGTTGCGGTCAGCTTCTCCAGAAAACAGACACTGAGACAGAGATTAGTGTGTGATAGGCACAGCCCTCAGGATCAAACCGCTTGAGGGGAAGGGAAGGCAGCAAGATAGCAGAGGAAGTCAGGCTGCAGTGAAGCCACAACTCGGTCCTGGCTGACTGCACAGAGAGAGCCCTGCAGCTGGGATGGCCCTTTCCAGTTGTTCTGAGTTGGGGTGAGGAACCTGAGCCATTTTTATCCTTATTTCAAAGGCATGGAATTTGAGTAAGAAGGTTCTCTTTAACAGAGAACAGTTCTTCCCATCATCTGAGGAAATGAGTCCCTCTGTTCTGAACAGGAGATTTGGACAGCACAGTGCAGTATCCATGATAGTAGAGAAGACTAGTATAAGGGAAAATGTTAAAATAGAACATACACTGGTTTATATCCAATTATCCAGTGATGCATATTTATATGGCAGAGGAAGAGAGTTTGAAAATAATTATATTAACATGAATAAGTAATAGGATGGTGAAGATTAGTAAAAAGATTGTGAAGATATGATCAAAATTTTCTTGGCATTTTATATTGTTCCTTATTCAAATTATGACCAAATAAAAATAATACATTCTCAGCATACATTGTAGTTCTTATCCAAACGAGGGAACAAATGTGCATTGATTTGGAGAGTTACCTCTTCAACACCCAGTCTCTTTCTTTCCTCTATTCTCTGTTTTCTGTTTTTCTCTCTACCTCCCTTTCACACACACACATACACACAGGCAAAAACACACACACTTAAAAAGACCTGGGGTTTTTGGTAGAGTACTTTGGATAAGTACTTTGATATGGACAGCTAGTCACCTAAAAGACAAACATGAGTTTCAATAGAAGGTTGCAGAACTGCTTTGTAGAAGAAATAGATTTGGTTAAATGTAGATAGGGGTTTTGTTTTGTGGAGGGTGAAGAGTAAACAAGCCTAAAATCAAAAGTGAATTATTTGGATAGTAAGGGGAGTTCTGAGAAATAGTGAAGGGGGTGGGGGAGAAGAATGAAGATGTGACAGCTGGTAGCCTAAGAAAAACTGAGGGGCAAGAGCAAAGGGGGAGATTTTTATTATATTTCATCTGTACAGTGTGCACCGTCAACCTTCTTCTCTGTCAAATCACAAAATCTGAAATATTTTCATCATTTGCCAGTATGTTCTGGAGTTGGATGTTTTCTGCTATGTTTTATTTTGTTTTGAACTGCAACAAAGTGTGAGTAGTACTCTCTCCTAGGGGCCTTGGGTTGGAAGGCTCAGTAGTGCTCACTAGTGGTCAGCCCTACTGCAACAAACAGTTTTCACAGGGAAGAAGATGATGGTTGAAGTTGAAAGCTAAAGTAGAGAAAGGATCTGTGCTCAATGTGATCAACAGATCAACTTGAAGTGTGTCAGAGTAAACAAGTAAAATCAACTTGTTTACACCATCACCATCAGAAAAGACAAAGGCACTGGAACTGGGAATTTTATTTCATGAACAAATCCATTCTTATCTATTTAAAACTACCTATATGCTGTCTCTGGGGTCGCACAGAGTCAGACACGACTGAAGCGACTTAGCAGCAGCAGCAGCATATATTAATGATTTTCAAATGTATACCTTAGCCCCCATCTCTTCCCTCATTGTAACCTTTGTACCTGCTATTCAACAAGCTCATTTAAATGTCCAAAACCAAGCGTCCTATCCTCCCTCTGCAATCCATTTACTGGAGTTTTTCCCGACTCCCAAACTCCCAACTACTCAAGCCAAATACTTGGATTCATGTTTAATTTCACTCTTTCTTTCATAAACTATCTCCAACCCATTAGCAAAATCCCGGTGTCTCTACCTTCAAAATACATCCAGAATTTGATCCTGTCTCACCACCTACACCATTCCTTCAAGCTGTCATTACCTCCCACTTGGATCATTTCATTAGCCTCTTAACTAGTCTCCCTGCTTGTACTCTTGTCATACTACAACTTATTTTCAAGAGAGAAACCAGAATAAATAAAAGCCAAAGTCTTAACAGTGGCCTGCAAGATCCCTAGATAACTGATCTACTTCCCACTGACTTCTTCTGACCTCATGTCTTTTAACACTATGCCTCCCTTGAGCATGCCAGGCAGAATACTGCCCAGACCCTCTGCACTTGGTATTTCCTTTGTAGCAATGCTCTTCTCCCAAATATATGCTCCACACATCCCATCATGTGAGTTAGTTATTCACAAGTCACTTACTAAAATTGAACACCCCTCACATTCTGTCATTTTTTTAATCTCCCTTCCTTCCTTATTTCTATTTGAAGTACTGCATTTTTACTTATTTATTTGAGTACTATACATCTCCCCTCCACTTCTACTTGATGCAAACTCCACAAGGTTAGAGATTTTTATCCTATTCAGTGTTGTGTACCTAACCATCTAGAACAGTATTTGGTACATAGTAGACATGCAATAAAAGTGACTGAATAAACTGAGTATTTTAGAATGTTAATGTCTGCATCTTGACCTTTATTTTGAGGATTTTATCAAGTCTCTTTATTTTGAGGATTTTATCAAGTGTCTATATTGATCTAACTGATGCTTCTAATTGATCCTCTTCAAATAGGAGAATGTCATTTGTCTGTCTTACTTTCTAGTATTTTTGTATTCCAAGTTGCTCAGTTTTGCTGTTAAGTTAGGTTACCTGCCGAACTTAATCTTATTAAGAGTAGTATATGCAGGAAGCAATACAAGAGATGCTTGTGATCCAAACTCCCCAAATCTCAGCCCCTCCCTGGCAATTCATTCCTTGTGTAAATACAGAATTGCAAATAACATTTCTAACAGAATGGAATCATTTGAGGGATGTAAAATGGAAAACTGAGTGGATAGCTTGAGAGAAAAACACTGGAAGTCATAATTTGCCTTTCATAAATTCACACAAGTGAGAAATTCATCTAAAAATGGAAATTCTAAAACAACCAGAAAAAAAATTACAAACCAACATTTTGTTTTTCTTTTTTTTCTTTTGTAAAGTGGCTTCCATTTCCTGTGATTTTATCCCCCAAAAGGGACTCTCTACACTGGGAAACGCACTCCTGGGGCACATCTGTTCTTTCATCCTCACCAGTCGGCAACACTCAGTGAATGCCCCCTGTTGCTGCCAGATACTATGATGTGTTTAAAAAGAATCAGATGACCTTTTCCTTACTCTCCTTAATTTTTCCAAATGGAATGAGGAGCATTGGGAAAGCAAAATACTTCTTTAATTCACACTCCACTTCCACTAAAGCTGAATTTGTAATTAGTCAGAAGGCCACACTAGTGTTTATACTATCTCTAAAGAATGTATTTTTTAAACAAATAAATTTTCCACAAAATTTCAGGAAACTGTTTAAAAATATATTCAGATACTATTAAGCACTTAAAAGCATTCATTTGCACATGACTCATTATCATGTTATTTAGAAATAATTTTGATCTAGTTATTGGGAACCATTCAACAAAGGATATCTAAACCAACTTTTCTCTCAGAGCTAGTTATGATATCTTCCTTAAAAAAGAAAAAATAATACTGTAATTATTTGTAAATATTTTCTCCAGACTTCATAAATCTAGCTAAAGATTCTACATATGAAATATGTGAGTGCTCTTTCTATGCTTATAACAAGTTTTAAAACATTCTTATAACTAACTGAAGTTATACAGAAATACACACAACTGCAACCTAAGTAGGGGGTAAAAGAAGGAAGGCTGAAAGAAGGGAGGAAGAAACAAAATATTAGATTTAAAGTCAATGACCACATATATTAATTTTAATCCTAACTCTTCTATCATTATGAGAGGCAACATGGGATAGGTGGTTAAGAACTCTAGAGTCAGATTTCCTGGATTCATGGCTGGCTTCACTCCTTACAATCTGAAAAACATGTCACAACCTTTCTGTTCTTCAGTTTCCTCATCTCATAATTGTTGCTGTCAAGATCAAGTAGGTTATTGTCTGTAAAGTGCCTAGTACTGGCACAAAGTAAGTGCTCCATCAATATCAGCACTATTAATTTATTCCTATTGTTATTTTGATTGTAACTCATTCATTATCTTTATGTTTAGTGATAACAACTTCGCTGTCACACACCTGCCTTTCAAGCCAAACCAGCAGTGTAGCCAAGGATCACAGAGGTAGGCTGAGCCCAGACTATGAAAGGGAGGATGAATAACCAACACCGAGATAAGCAAGTCAAGAGGAAAAATCAAGATAACACAACTAAATGCTATTAAAGATATGTGAACTTATATTCATTTCTTGGATAGGACAAGCCAATGATTGATGACTTCACAAATAAGACTGATATGCAGTAATCTAGTAAAGGTTTTACTATAGATTCCTACCTATAGATGACCCCATTTGTCTTAAAGGCTGTCCTTTCAGAGTGTTGGGGTAAAGGAAATAAATTATGCCTTCACCAGTAGAGTCAGAGCTGTAGTCCCTGAAATAAAAACAAATCCATAGGCATTTTAGTGGCTTTACACTCCCAGGTGAAAACAAAGTTCCTGCTTTCATGAAAGCAAGGAAAATGGTCCAGATGACTTTATGTTCTGACAAAAGAAAGTAAAAAGGGCTACAAATCAACTTACAAAAGAAGGAATTTGTGGTACTTATTGACCAGCAACTATTTCCTCTAGAACAGCAATAGCTTGCATATATCATTCTCTTTTGAAGTGAATTCTTACATTTAAAAAGCATCTCTATAATTTATAATAAGCATAAAAGATAAATATTATTACCATGTGGAGTAACTATTAATATTTTTAACATTAAATACATTTAGGTTCTTTATGTTTTATAGAACTTAAGGGACTAGGGCTTGCATGCTCAGTCGTGTCTGACTCTTTGAGACCCTAGGGACTGTAGCCCACAAGGCTCCTCTATCCATGGGATTCTCCAGGCAAGAATACTGAAGTAAGTTGCCGTTACCTCCTCCACAGGATCTTCCTGACCCAGCAATCGAACCCATGTCTCCTGTGTCTCCTGCCTTGCAGGCAGATTCTTTACCAGTTGAGTCATGAAGGAAGGTCCAAAGGCTGGCTTGTCAGGAGTGGGATTCGAACCTGTGCCCCCAGGGGAGACCGGGACCTGAACGCAGCACCTTAGACCACTACACTGCTCGACCATCCTAAAAGGACTAAGCCAAGGTCAAATGGCTCATAAACTCGAGAACCAGATTCAGATTCTAAGTCCAATTCATTCAGCATTCAGGAACTTTTATCTAGCATACCTTATTTGTTGAAGTATTATGCTAAGTTCTAAGGCTGTAATTAGTCGTTTGCTCGTCAGTGGTTTTCAGTCTTGAGGCAATAATAGAAAAGCAACGAAGGTATTACAATACAATGATAATGGAAGTTTCATTCATTTATTCACTATTTATTTAGTGTCTGCTGTATTGGTCAAAGTTCTAGCCAGAAATAGCATACAAGTATTTAACAGAATAGTTCAGCAAAAATGAAAATCACTCAGTCCTGTCCAGCTCTTTGCGACCCCATGGACTATGCAGTCCATGGAATTCTCTAGGCCAGAATACCGGAGTGGGTAGCCTTTCCCTTCTCCAGGGGATCTTCCCAACCCAGAAATCGAACCGGGGTCTCCTGCATTGCAGGCGGATTCTTTACCAACTGAGCTATCAAGGAAGCCCACAAATATAAAGAGGACACTGTGGCTGCATAGGCAGGGAAATGAACCTGGACCTCCTAACTTCCCTAATGGCTCAGTTGCCAGAAGACCCCCGTTAGATTCCTGAGTCAGGAAGACCCCCTGAAGAAGGGATAGGCTACCCATTCCAGTATTCTTGGGCTTCCCTTGTGGCTCAGCTGGTGAAGAATCTGCTTGCAATCAGGAGACCTGGGTTCGATCCCTGAGTTGGGAAGATCCCCTGGAGAAGGGAAAGGCAGCCACTCCAGTATTCTAGCCTGGAGAATTACATGGACCTTGTAGTCCATGGGGTTGGAAAGAGTCAGACATGACTTTCACTTTCACTTTTTTCTTCTCAGTTCAGCGAAGGCCTCTTTACAGTTACAAGTACAGTTAAGGAACCAACAGCCAATAGTAAGCACCCAGGTACTACCAGCAGGGAGACTCCATTACTCCATTACTTCCAAACCATGGAAGAGAGACTTCTTTACAAGGGAAGTGGCCAGAGAGAATCACAACCACTACCAACCACTATAATTTAGTTAAGATCCCAACGGCAAACATGTGGTACTCCCAAACTAGGATAATTTAAGTCCATGGGGTCACAAGAGTCAGACACTACTGAGTAACTGAACAACAGAAAGAAAGTAAGGTTTAACTAAGGCGCAATTTCCAAAGGGAGAATAGACCCTACAAACCAAGAATAGGATGCAGCCCCTGTGATCCAGGAGGAGAGTCTTTGTAGAGAGGGCCATGTTGGGAGGAGCATATCCTTTGGCTGTGAAACATCATCACCTGATGATGCTCCAGGGAGGGGGCCAGGTTAACAAATACACCAAACTCACTTTCATCAAGAGTGAACATCAACATTTTAAGAATCAGTGAACTAAAATGGACTGGAATGGGTGAATTTAACTCAAATGACCATTATATCTACTACTGTTGGCAAGAATCCCTTAGAAGAAATGGAATAACCCTCATGGTCGACAAAAAGAGTCTGAAATGCAGTACTTGGATGAATCTCAAAAATGACAGAATGATCTCTGTTCATCTCCAAGGAAAACCATTCAATAACACAGTTATCTAAGTCTATGCCACGACCAGTAATGCTGAAGAAGCTGAAGCTGAACAGTTCTGTGAAGACCTACAAGACCTTCTAGAACTAACACCCCCAAATTATGTCCTTTTTATTATAGGGGACTGGAATGCAAAAGTAGGAATCAAGAGATACCTGGAGTAAGAGGCAAATTTGGCCTTGGAATACAAAATGAAGTAGGCTAACAGAGTTAGCCAAGAGAACACACTGTGTGGCTTAGATCCCTCATATAAGTGTGGTTGGAAAAGGGATGTATAGTTAGGCAGGAAAGTAAAATTAAACATTGAAAAAATAAAATAAAAGGAGAAGGAACCAAATGGCATTTTTCAAAAGCTTGGCTGTTAAGAGCAGATGAGAAAGAAGTTCTGATAGAGGCACAAAGTTCCTCGAGGAGGTGGCAGAGCTTAGTTTTAGATAGGAGGAGAGGCTCTTCTTCCTTCACAACTGATAAAGAAAGAAGGAAATGGAATAGATTCTCATAAATTTTAGGTGCATAGCAGGGAACCGAAGAAACTCACACATGATAACTCCTATTTTCTCTGTGAAAGATAAGAAATTTTGCACAATTGTATTTCATTCCCCATTCTGTTATGGCTGTCACCTATAAAATGAAGCCATTAAGATACCTCAGAAGATGACTTTCTTTTTTAAAGTGAGTAATCCAACTTCAACTTGGTATCTGAGTTAACATCAGCTAATAATCACTTTCTGAAATGTTCTATTCAATTTACATCTCTCGCCTCCTAGAAGGAAGAATGTTAGTGATGAGAAAAGCTGTCAAGCCTCTGATTACTGCCTACAAATGTTATCACTTGCTACTGTTCAACAATATTCTGATGAAAATATTACTACTAATGGAACAACATGCATATGTTCTTAAGACAGAAATAGTACAACTACATTCTGTTTGCTTACAAGTAAAGTAAATTAGCACTGAACAGAGGTGAAGAGTAATTCCTTGAGCAAAGTTCTCATGAAATTTTAACTCTGAATGCACACATCTCATAGATAAGATTGCAAAAGACTTCAGGCTTGAGTACCTTCGTAAATAAAACTTCATCTCTCAGTAGATACTAGTACAGAATGAAACCAGTTAATGCCATTTTTGAAGACCAAGTTCATATTGTCAGGTATGCTATATTGTGTTTATTGTCATAAACTTTCTCAAGAGGTCTGACAAAGGACAAAGTACCAAAAAAATACCATCAAATAAATCTACAAGCAAATTTCACACACAGTAGCCACCTATACAGTAGTCTTTTGGGAATTCAAATTTACAAAAGCATGTCCAATATCTTCAATGAAAATGATAGAACTGTAAATTTAAATGGAAAAGGCTTTTAGGATATGAGTTTAAAAACTAAAGGGTAGGTAATGCAAGAATTTTACATGAAATAAGGAACAGCAAAGAAATTCTTAAAACTATAGAAAGTTTACAGTATTTATCAGAAATCTTAAGCTTACTTGAATCAGTAATTTCAACAGTGGGTCTCTATTAAGGAAATAATTTTGTGTGGACACACTTTATGGGTAAAGACGTTCATCACAATATTATTTTTAATTTAGAATTATTTTTAAAGGTTAAGAAAACAACGTCTCCATCAATGGGAGAGTGGGCATATGCAGCAAGGAGATGTTAAGTATACTATATACACCTATTCAATGAAATTTTATATAATCATTACAACTTTTACCATATAATACCATGTAGCTGTTTAATGAAGTAAACCATAAACATGTAAATGATAGACAGTAAAATATTTTAAAATGTATTAAGTGACAAACAGGCTGCCCAACTATATACCAAGTGTGATCTCAGGGTTGCATGTTTATGTATATATATTTTATCTGTATTTATGCCTACAAGTTTATGTTTAAATGCAAGGGCAAAATTCTGGAAGGATATACACTAAATTTCACTGTATTTATTACTGTTGCCCTATACACTTATGCATTATTTGAAATTTCTATAACTAGCATGAATTATTCATATAATGAGATAGGAAACAAAGAAATATACATTTTTGCTTTTAAAATAATGTTCGCTAGGTATTTTAAATGACTAAGGAAATTCCTTATGTTATAATATTAAATGCAAAAACAGGATATGATATTATGTGTAAAGTCTCAAATATGTAACAAAAAATGTTGAAGTATGCCAAAATGAGTAGTAGGATATTAAGTGACTTTTTTGTACTCATTTATGCCTTTTCACACTTTTCAAAATTTCAACAATGAACATTAACTAATTTAATAAGAAACAAATAAACATAAAGCTTTACATATTTATGTAGAATTCCATGTAAAAACATTAGAAATTAATGCGCACCATTGAAAAATTCCCACTAGAATGTGTTTTGAGGTGTACAGTGTTAGTGACGGGCATCTCCTGCCAAGTGTTTATTTATTCCTTTCCAAAAACTATCCTGAAATTTTTTGTAGACTACAGCTCCCAAGTTCCTAGCTCCTGGGACTACAGTATGTCTAAACCAATCAAGTATGGACAAATCAGTGGGCAAGGTAACTAAGCTTTTAATGAAAGACTAACCAGTCACATACTGTGTCCGTGCTGCTGTTGCTGCTGAGAAGTTGCTTCAGTCGTGTCTGACTCTGTGCAACCCCAAAGACGGCAGCCCACCAGGCTCCGCTGTCCCTGAGATTCTTCAGGCAAGAACGCTGGAATGGGTTCCCATTTCCTTCTCTAATGCAGGAAAGTGAAGTCACTCAGTTGTGTCCAACTCTTCGCGACCCCATGGACTGCAGCCTACCAGGCTCCTCCGTCCATGGGATTTTCCAGGCAAGAGTACTGGAGTGGGGTGCCATTGCCTTCTCTGAATGTGTCGTGAGCCATTGTCAGATAGATAGATATAAAATACAGATAACAATGCTTTTTAAAAAGAGAGGTTAAGAAAGAGGATGCTACTGTGACTTAAAAAATTTAATAAGCTTTGGGTGAGGCTCAAAATTCTCCAAGCCAGGCCTCAGCAATACGTGAACCGTGAATTCCCTGACGTTCAAGCTGGTTTTAGAAAAGGTAGACGAACCAGAGATCAAATTGCCAACATCCGCTGGATCATGGAAAAAGCAAGAGAGTTCCAGAAAAACATCTATTTCTGCTTTATTGACTATGCCAAAGCCTCTAACTGTGTGGATCACAATAAACTGTGGAAAATTCTGGAAGAGATGGGAATACCAGACCACCTGACCTGCCTCTTGAGAAATCTCTATGCAGGTCAGGAAGCAACAGTTGGAACTGAACATGGAACAACAGACTGGTTCCAAATAGGAAAAGGAGTCCATCAAGGCTGTATATTGTCACCCTGCTTATTTAACTTCTATGCAGAGTACATCATGAGAAACCCTGGACTGGAAGAAGCACAAGCTGGGATCAAGATTGCCGGGAGAAATATCAATAACCTCAGATATGCAGATGACATCACCCTTATCACAGAAAGTGAAAAGGAACTAAAGAGCCTCTTGATGAAAGTGAAAGAGGAGAGTGAAAAAGTTGGCTTAAAGCTCAACATTCAGAAAACGAAGATCATGGCATCTGGTCCCATCACTTCGTGGGAAATAGGTGGGGGAACAGTGGAAACAGTGTCAGACTTTATTTTTGGGGGCTCCAGAATCACTGCAGATGGTGACTGCAGCCATGAAATTAAAAGACGCTTACTCCTTGGAAGAAAAGTTATGACCAACCTAGATAGTATATTCAAAAGCAGAGACATTACTTTGCCGACTAAGGTCCATCTAGTCAAGGCTATGGTTTTTCCTGTGGTCATGTATGGATGTGAGAGTTGGACTGTGAAGAAAGCTGAGTGCCGAAGAATTGATGCTTTTGAAGTGTGGTGTTGGAGAAGACTCTTGAGAGTCCCTTGGACTGCAAGAAGATCCAACCAGTCCATTCTGAAGGAGATCTGCCCTGGGATTTCTTTGGAAGGAATGATGCTAAAGCTGAAGATCCAGTACTTTGGCCACCTGATGTGAAGAGTTGACTCATTGGAAAAGACTCTGATGCTCAGAGGGATTGGGGGCAGGAGGAGAAGGGGATGACCAAGGATGAGATGGCTGGATGGCATCAATGACTCGATGGACATGAGTCTGAGTGAACTCCGCGAGATGGTGATGGACAGGGAGGCCTGGTGTGCTGTGATTCATGGGGTCGCAAAGAGTTGGACACGACTGAGCGACTGAACTGAACTATGACTTAAAAAATTTAATAAGCTTTGGGTGAGAGAAGGTAGGGAGGGCAAATGTGCAGAACTTAATTTGGGCTTTAAAAGATGGGCAATATTTGACTGAAAGAAGGGAAGTATTTCATATATGGTAGTCATCATTTGGGCTTCCCAGGTAGCTCAGTGGTAAGGAATCCACCTGCCAATGCAGGAGACTCAGGTTCAGTCCTTGGGCCATGAAGATCCCCTGGAGAAGGAAATGGCACTCCAGTATTCTTGCCTGGGAAATCCCATGGACAGATGAGCCTGGAAGGTAACAGTCCACAGTGTCACAAAAGAGTCTGACAATGACTTAGCGACCAAACAACAACAAAGTCAGCATTTAGATATAGCTGGTTTGAAAATTAACAACTTATTATGCAGATGTGCAAAGAGAAGAGTTTCTTTGTGTTTTATAATGCTCATGAATGTTTCTCTTGAGACTGATATTGCAGGGAGTTGGTGGGGAGAGACTGCTGTAGGTGAAACATGCAAACTTACGAAATGTTGGTTTCTCAGTCTCAAACTCTTATTAATTACTCAGTATTTTAAGATTAATGCTCAGTCTTTCAGATTTCCTTCAGGAGGTATGGAAGAATAAGTTATTATACATAAAAAGAATAGTTGGTGTGGTCATGAGGTTGTAAAAATTCCTGATATTTCCTTCTCCATAGACCCACCAAGGTAAAATGGAGACATGCCTCATCCTTTAAATAATGGACGGGTTGAATTTAGCCATGCTATCTTTACCAAGAACAGATGTTAGTTGGGGGATAGTATAGTCTAAATCTCAGTCTAAAGACTGTGAATAGAAATGTTTTCTCAATTAGCAAGATGCCTCCCCCTTCCCAGATTGTGAAATGTCACATTTGGTTTCTTCCATCTGAGAGACCCTACAGAGAAATAATCTCTTCTAAGAAGTTACAAGGCACTTTAAACACTGTTACCTTTTTACTCTAAGGAAGAGCACAGATTCTAGAAATTTCTTTAGGCTTTGCAGTATGGAAGTATGAGGAATCAGAGAGACAGGTATACAAACAATTTTTATAAGCATCTTATTCTTCCCACTAAGCTTTCCAACTGAGCTGCCTTCTTGCATTGCTGACTAAAGGAACTAACTGTCCATGTGTCTTCTCCCCAGGGCTCTGCCACAACTCCTGAAGAAGCTAAGAGTTGGAGAGAGATCTAAGCAGAAAGGGCAGCTATATGTTATGCCTTGTGATTCATTCAAAATTGCCTTTTCCCTTCTGACTTTCATCCACTGTGGGCCAAGTCTGTGAACCTCAGTTCCCCTGCCACTCAGGCTGCACCCATTCTCCATCAAGCACAGTGCCAGGGAAGTTTAAGCACAGCTTTTATCACCAGTCTGGGAAGCCCAGCCACAAACTCCAACAACTCTAGTCATTGAATTTCCCATGATGGATACGATGTGTTTGAATGCTCCACAAACCCCCTCAGGCTCTCTGAGGGACCTGCCACTAAGAAACTATGTCTTGAGCCCTCATCACTTGCCAGGTCCTGAGTTTCAGCTCCATGTTGGAATAAAAAGATGGAAAAGGCACATCTCTACACAAAAACACATCAGATGCGAAGGAGGAATTAGAGACAGAGGTAGGGAAAAAAACCCATCTTGAGGCTGGACTGCAGAGGGTCTGAAAAGAGGGTGGGTGCAGAAGTCTGGAAGGTAAACCAGGGCGAGATTACAGAGGATCTTTCATTCTGAGTGAAAATGATAAAATGCGACAAATCTTATTTCTTAAGCAATGGTATTTCTGTGATTTATGTCAACAGTTTATTTTTGAATCTTAAAAAAAAGTTATTTTGGTCACTTTAAATATACCACAAGCACATTTTTAAACTCTTAGATTTTGTTAACACCTGCAGCTTTGTCATTGTACAAAATAAGTCACACTAAATGCTAAGTGGAAAAGCTTAAATTAAGTCTTTCAAGAATAGCCTCATCTGGAAACCAGTGCTTATGGTGAGGTTTTGGAACACTACTGCTCTAATACCATGATAATCACTGATGAGCCTTAAGGACATGTGAAGCAAAGAAGGAAATCTGCTTGCTGGTCATTCATCAAAATAATTAGTGTCTATTAACCCATGATGCTATTCTAAGTACTTTTTAGGAGGCAGATAAAAACATGATTCTCCTTTGACATTCATAAGCCTAAAATAAATTTAATTCTAAAAATCTAATGCTTGAAATCAAAATTCAAGTTGACTTTTCACCTATCATCATATGTCTGGTATATAATCTTCACTTTTTCAAGAAACACATTGTGATGCCACACACATTTTAGTTATTGAGTGTCTATTATTTATTAACTGAGCACTGATTATGTGCTTGACCTTTGCATATATTACATAATTTAATCTTATGAGATAGACTTTACTATCCTCTTTTCAAAACAAGTAACCTCTCAGCAAGGTTAAGCAACAGGGCTTAGTTACACAGTTAAAAAGGACCCAACCTGGTTTTGCCCAATTACAAAACCTGTGATTTTTATCCAGCACAGGTTACCAGAGCATCAAGTTAAGAAAATACAAAGTATAGAAGATTACAACGAGGATATATACTGGCATGGAGGGGTCATAAACGTTGGCATGTCTAGTTCTAGTGGAGTCAATTAACAAATAAGTCCAGATTTAAAGGATAAGTACTTTACTAGACAAGACAGATCAGCAGGTTCTAAGATAAAGATGAGTGAAAGAGCATGCTGGCCTCAGAGACCTTCCTCTGGTATGTGACTTGATAATCTCAGAATACAGAGTGAGTGTAGAGGAATGAGAGAAAGTGGATTATGCAGGGAATAAATCACAAAAAGCTTCCTAGAGTTTTGCTTGATAGGAAGGTTTTGTTTCCAGAAAATAAAGCTTCATTTAAGGGAATTCTACGATTATCACTGAGGTTCCTAAGCTCAAGTTGCCAAATGAAAAATGTGGCACCCAGGCAAAACTGATATGTACATCCATCAACCCTTTATTGAGTATCATAATACACCAGAAACTGTGCTTGTCACTGGGGGTACCTGGGTAATTTGAGATGCTCTACTGTGACTGATATTGAGGAAGACTCCTATCACCCATCCCAGCACTCCTCCTTGGTGTAACAGCAATTTACTTTGAGGATTGGCCTTAGACCCATGGCAGTAATGATTTTCCAAATCAAATATAGTAATTCCATCTCTCTCTCAAGTGTTGAAAAGTGAAGTGAAAGTGTAGTCACTCAGTCGTGTTGGACTCTTTATGACCCCATGGATTCCTCTGTCCGTGGAATTCTCTAAGAAAGAATACTGGAGTGGGTTGCCATTCCCTTCTTCAGGAGATCTTCCCAACTCAGGGATCGAACCAGAGGGATCAAATCCCACATCACAGGTGGATTCTTTACCATCTGGGCCACAAGGGATGTCCTCTTAAGTGATACGTTGAGGAAAACAAATTTAAGCCAATCATGATTTTAAAATGTCCTTGAGGTTTTCTTGTCCATAGGTGGATCCATAATCCAATTTTTAAGAGACTTATAGATGAACTGATTGATATGCCATTTTATTCCAAAAAGAATTTGAGGCAGCCTATGAATATCCTAGCAAATTTGGAAAACTCAGCAGTGGCCACAGCACTGGAAAAGGTCAGTTTTCATTCCAATCCCAAAGAAAGGCAATGCCAAAGAATGCTCAAACTACCGCACAATTGCACTCATCTCACACGCTAGTAAAGTAATGCTCAAAATTCTCCAAGCCAGGCCTCAGCAATACGTGAACCGTGAACTTCCAGATGTTCAAGCTGGTTTTAGAAAAGGTAGACGAACCAGAGATCAAATTGCCAACATCCGCTGGATCATGGAAAAAGCAAAAGAGTTCCAGAAAAACATCTATTTCTGCTAGATGGGGAAACAGTGGAAACAGTGTCAGACTTTATTTTGGGGGGCTCCAAAATCACTGCAGATGGTGACTGCAGCCATGAAATTAAAAGACGCTTACTCCTTGGAAGGAAAGTTATGACCAACCTAGATAGCAGATTGAAAAGCAGTGACATTACTTTGCCAACAAAGGTCTGTCTAGTCAAGGCTATGGTTTTTCCAGTAGTCATGTATGATGTGAGAGTTGGACTGTGAAGAAAGCTGAGTGCCAAAGAATTGATGCTTTTGAACTGTGGTGTTGGAGAAGGCTCTTTCTTGAGAGTCCCTTGGACTGCAAGGAGATCCAACCAGTCCATTCTAAAGGAGATCAGTCCTGAGTGTTCTTTGGAAGGAATGATGCTAAAGCTGAAACTCCAATACTTTGGCCACTTCATGCAAAGAGTTGACTCACTGGAAAAGACTCTAATGCTGGGAGGGATTGAGGGCAGGAGAAGGGGACGACAGAGGATGAGTTGGCTAGATGGCATCACCAACTCAATGGACATGAGTTTGAATGAACTCTGGGAGTTGGTGATGGACAGGAAGGCCTGGCGTGCTGCAATTCATGGGGTCGCAAAGAGTCGGACACGACTGAGCAACTGAACTGAATTGATGAATATGCATGCAAAATAGAAAAATAAAGATTAAATTGATGACAAATTGAGAATAAGGGGAATAAAAGAATAGTGGATAGGTACTAGAATAAGCAGATATGATCCTTAATGTTCCTAGGAAAGAAAGCAAAAAGGAAAACAAATAGTTACAAGAGTCACCAATTCCATGAAACAAGACAGTAACAACAGCAGCTTACACTTGTTAAATACTTATGTTCCAAGCACTGTTTAAATATTTATGCTATATTAATTCATTTAATCTATAGATCAACTCTATAAAGTGGGTAAAATTTTTATCCCCACCTTTGAAATGAAAGTGAAGACCATGAAAGTTAAATACATTATCAATGTCTTAAATCTAATAAGCAACAGAGCTAAGAAAAAGATAAAACAAATGAGTAGCTCAGGGGAAGCGCTGTATTTTTAATGCATTGTCAGAGAGAAATATCTCTCTTGGGTCCTTATAAAGGTAGGTTTTTGCATTATAATAGTTAACTTGGTTGTGAAATAATGCATAAAATTCCTTGACAGGCAAATAAGATTTTTTAAAGTATACAGGAAAGTCACTGAAGATTAAGATTTAGAAGTAAAATCTGGATGCTCTGAAAAATCTTTGTATTCCCTCTCAGTGGTTATGATCCTTTTCTCTGCCAGATGAGTAAGGTTTTGAGTTTCAAAAATATAGGCTTAAGCTGATTGCAAAATGAATCTTTCATCGGGGTCTGGAAAATCTACTCTCCTAGCAACTATCTTTCAATATATATATATAATTCTAATTTGCTATTTGAGTTTTCCAATAGAATGACTATTTTGAGCAATAGTAATTTCTGTATTCTTTCTTACAATAAATCAAAAGGAAAAAACACCTTTAAAGCCTCAGATATTTTCACAGCAGAATGATCTTACATGTATTTTTCCATCATCAACTTTTGGGATTGTTTTCCACTTAGACAACGATGCTGACATTAAAATCATGAATAAACATCTTGTGACTTATTGGCAGGCATGTGGCTCAGATATGACCTATTTGGTAGTGTCCGCTGTCTACACCTGAGTCACTTGGTTCCTACCCAGGCTGTCTGTTCTCTTTTTTTTCCACTAAAAGCCATTATCAAGAAAGGATATGAACAACTCATTCCCTTTGAGGCTAAATACAGATGAGGCTTAACACATACCTCCTTAAATTTGATCCCACTTTTCTAAAAAACGGCTTGAACATCTGGAAGCCTGGCTGAAGTATTGCTGAAGCCTGGCTTGGAGAATTTTGAGCATTACTGGCGTGTGAGATGAGTGCAATTGTGCAGTAGTTTGAGCATACTTTGGCATTGCCTTTTCTGGACTGGAATGAAAACTGACCATTTCCAGTCCTGTGGCCACTGCTGAGTTACCCAAATTTGCTGGCATATTGAGTGCAGTACTTTCACAGCATCATCTTTTAGGATTTGAAATGGCTCAACTGGAATTCCATCACCTCCACTAGCTTTGTTTGTAGTGACAATTCCTAAGACCCACTTGACTTCACATTCCAGGATGTCTGGCTATAGGTGAGTGATCACACTATCATGATTATCTGGATTGTGACGATCTTTTTTGTACAGTTCTTCTGTGTATTCTTGCCACCTCTTCTGCTTCTGTTAGGTCTATACCATTTCTGTCCTTTATTGAGCCCATCTTTGCATGAAATGGTACCTTGGTATCTCTAATTTTCATGAAGAGATCTCTAGTCTTTCCCATTCTATTGTTTTTCCTCTATTTCTTTGCATTGATCACTGTGGAAGGCTTTCTTATCTCTCCTTGCTATTCTTTGGAGCTCTGCATTCAAATGGGTATATCTTTCCTTTTCTCCTCTGCTTTTCTCTTCTCTTCTTTGCACAGCTATTTGTAAGGCCTCCTCAGACAGCCATTTTGCTTTTTTGCATTTCTTTTTCTTGGGGATGGTCTTGATCCCTGTCTCCTGTACAATGTCACAAACCTCTGTCCATAGTTCATCAGGCACTCTGTCTATCAGACCTAGACCCTTAAATCTATTTCTCACTTCCACTGTATAATCATAAGGGATTTGATTTAGGTCATACCTGAATGGTCTAGTGGTTTTCCCTACTTTCTTCAATTTAATTCTGAATTTGCCAATAAGGAGTTCATGATCTGAGCTACAGTCAGCTCCCAGTCTTGTCCTTGTTGACTGTATAGAGCTTCTCCATCTTTGGCTGCAAAGAATATAATCAATCTGATTTTGGTGTTGGCCATCTGGTGATGTCCATGTGTAGAGTCTTCTTTTGTGTTGTTGGAAGAAGGTGTTTGCTATCACCAGTATGTTCTCTTGACAAAACTCTGTAAGCCATTGCCCTGCTTCATTCTGTACTACCAAGGCCAAATTTGCCTGTTACTCCAGGTGTTTCTTGACTTCCTACTTTTGCATTTCGGTCCCCTATAATGAAAAGGACATCTTCTTTGGGTGTTAGTTCTAGAAGGTCTTGTAGGTCTTCATAGAACCGCTCAACTTCAGCTTCTTCAGCATTACTGGTTGGGGCATAGACTTGGATTACTGTGATATTGAATGGTTTGCCTTGGAGATGAACAGAGATCATTCTGTCATTTTTGAGATTGTCTCCAAGTACTGCATTTCAGACTTTCGTTGACCATGATGGCTACTCCATTTCTTCTAAGGGATTCCTGCCCACAGTAGTATATATAATGGTCATCTGAGTTAAATTCACCCATTCCAGTCCATTTTAGTTCACTGATTCCTAAAATGTCGATGTTCACTCTTGTCATCTCCTGTTCGACCACTTCCAATTTGCCTTGATTCATGGACCTAACATTCTCAGTTCCTATGCAATATTGCTCTTTACAGTATTGGATCTTGCTTCTATCACCAGTCACATCCACAACTTGGTGTTGTCTTTGCTTTGGCTCTGTCTCTTCATTCTTTCTGGAGTTATTTCTCCACTGAATCCAGTAGCATATTGGGCATCTATCGACCTGAGGAGTTCATCTTTCAGTGTCCTACCTTTTTGCCTTTTCAACTGTTCATGGGGTCCTCAAGGCAAGAGTACAGAAGTGGTTTGCCATTCCCTTCTCCAGTGGACCACGTTTTGTCATAACTCTCCACCATGACTCGTCCGTCTTGGATGGCCCTGCATAGCTTCTTTGAGTTAGACAAGGCTGTGGTTCATGTGATCAGATTGGTTAGTTTTCTGTGATTGTGGTTGTCAGTCTATCTGCCCTGTGATGGAGAAGGATAAGAGGCTTATGGAAGCTTCCTGATGGGAGAGACTGACTGAGGGGGAAAATGGGTCTTGTTCTGATGGGCGGGGCCGTGCTCAGTAAATCTTTAATCCAATTTTCTGTTGATGGGTGGAACTGTGTGCCCTCCCTGGAAACCCACTCCAGTATTCTTGCCTGGAGAATCCCATGGAAGAAGGAACCTGGTGGGCTACAGTCCACGGCATCGCAAAGAGTCAGACAAGACTGAGCGACTTCACTTTCTTTAAAAAGTATGGTGAGGGGCTTCCCTGGTAGCTCAGAGGTTAAAGCGTCTGCCTGCAATGCAGGAGGCCTGAGTTCCATCCCTGGGTTGGGAAGATTCCCTGGAGAAGGAAATGGCAACCCACTCCAGGATTCTTACCTGGAGAATCCCATAGACGGAGGAGCATTTTCGGCTACAGTCCACAGGGTCACAAAGACTCGGACATGACTGAGTGACTTCACTCACTCACTCACTCAAACTATGGTGAAGATAATGAAGATAATGGTGACCTCCTTCAAAAGAGTCCATGCATGTCCTGCTATACTCAGTGCCCCCAAACCTGCAGCAGGTCACCACTGACCCATGCCTCCGCTGGAGACTCCTGGACACTCACAAGCAAGTCTGGGTCAGTCTCTTGTGGACATGAAACAACAGACTTTTTCCAAATAGGAAAAAGAGTACATCAAGGGTGTATATTGTCACCCTGCTTATTGAACTTATATGCAGAGTACATCATGAGAAATGCTGGGCTGGATGAAGCACAAGCTGGAATCAAAATTGCCAGGAGAAATATCAATAACCTCAGATATGCAGATGACACCACCCATATGGCAGAAAGTGAAGAAGAACTAAAGAGCCTCTTGATGAAAGTGAAAGAGGAAAGTGAAAAAGTTGGCTTAAAGCTCAACAATAAGAAAACTAAAATCATGATCTGGTCCCTTGAGTTCATGGCAAATAGATGGAGAAACAGTGGAAACAATGACAGACTTTACTTTTTTTGGCTCCAAAATGACTGCAGATGGTGACTGCAGCCGTGAAATTAAAAGACACTTGCTCCTTGGAAGAAAATTTATGACCAACTAGATGGTATATTAAAAAGCAGAGACATTACTTTGCCAACAAAGGTCCATCTAGTCAAAGCTACAGTTTTTCCAGTAGTCATGTACAGATGTGAGAGTTGGACTATAAGAAAAGCTGAGTTGAAGAATTGATGCTTTTGAACTGTGGTGTTGGAGAAGACTCTTGCGAGTCCCTTGGGCTGCAAGGAGATCCAACCAGACCATCCTAAAGGAGATCAGTCCTGTATATTCATTGGAAGGATTGATGTTGAAGCTGAAACACCAAAACTTTGGCCACCTGATGCAAATAACTGACTCATTTGAAAAGTCCTGATGCTGGGAAAGATTGAAGGCAAAGGAGAAGGGGGAAACAGAGGATGAGATCGTCGGATGGCATCACCGATTCAATGGGCATGAATTTGAGTAAAGTCCAGGAGTTGGTGATGGACAGGGAGGTCTGGCGTGCTGCAGTCCATGGGGTCGCAAAGAGTTGGACACGACTAAGCAACTGAACTGAACTGAACTTAAATTTTCACCCAGCAAAGAATCTGAAGGATCCAGTCTCTGAATGTAGAGATTATCTGAAGCTAGGGAGCTCCAGCCACTTAGAGAATACTACAAGCTGAGAGAGGAGAATAAGGAAGCTCCCTTATTTTCGTGGAAGAATTTCAAACTTAAAAAAAAAAGAGTAAGTCAAACTTGCTTTTCAAGAACAGCGCAATTCAACATCTTATCCACAGATCAGTACAGTTCTATGAACTCTTTGCTTTTGATTTATGACAAGAACAGTCATTGAGAATTTTTTTTGAGAGAACTAATTTTAGACCAGTTTGACAGATTGATTTTATTTCTATTGCAACAAATAATTTTAAAAATTGAATTTTTGTTTTTTCAAAATATTCTTTTTCTGGTGATTCATTTTTATTGTATTTTACAAAAGAATTAGTATGTAATGGATTTGGGTATTAGTTTGAGATCAATATACTATAATGAATAATTCTGTATTAATTGCATATTCTGTCATATTTTGTTCTAACACAGACAAATGGTACCAGGTGTCAGAGGTTTAAAAATATTTTATGGGAGAAGTCTTTTACCCATTAATTCAACTCTTTTATGTGTAAATTAAGAAAAAATTTCCACTGTTTGTGTAAATCAAGTGTATATCCAGAAATCAATATTTGAGGAACACTATAATTAGGTAATAAAATACTAGATGATAGAAGATAAAGCAAATTTCCAGGAGTTATTAGACAGTAACCAATGAAAAGATCACTAGGTACAGGGGCAGTTGTATTTTTAGCAAAAGGCTGACAATGGAGGATGATTAATAGAATCATTAAAAAGTTAGAAATAATAGAATCCTATTTATTGTTTTTAATAGGTGAGCTCAAACTAAGGAACTGAGAAGGAAATGGCAACCCACTCCAGTATTCTTGCCTGGAGAATCCCAAGGACAGAGGAGCCTGGTGGGCTGCCATCTATGGGGTCACACAGAGTCAGACACGACTGAAGTGACTTTAGCAGCAGCAGCATCAAAATAAAAAGAATGTTGGAACTAAAAAGATGAGCTAAAGGGTAAGAACTGCAGTTCCCATTATATACACAGTTTACATATATCAATGGATCCTTGTTGCTATTTTATAATATCCAGAATCACATACTATTAGAGCAAGAAGAAGTCATCACTGTCATATACCATAGCTTTCAAATTTACATAGAAGACAACCAAAGACAAACCACTTAAGAGTTTAAGTAAACACACCTGAGCGTGCCCAGTACTTAAAGGAAGACCAAGAAGAACAGAAAACAAGTATTTTGATTCCCATTTCAGTAATTTTATGTGGTGACATGTTGGAAGAGTCTTTTAAGTAAGCTATTAATTCCTTAGGAAAAGTCCTGTACTCAGAACCTAAAATAATATATTTTCAAGAATGAGGCTTAGCTTTTCTTATATAAATCAATGAAAAAATAAGATTTATTTAACAAACTAAATGATTAGCCATAATGGTAGGACCAGAGAAATTTTGCTAAGTAGAGATAATGTAACTGGGTGAATGATAAAATTTATAAAAATTAGAGAATTTCAGGGTTAGAATAAACCTTAACTAAATCTATATACATTCACTGTATATTTTACCCTATCCATAGGAAGAATAGCACTGAATCTAAACCCAAAATTTGGAGCAGCCCTCATAGTCAACTAAAGAGTCTGAAATGCAGTACTTGGTGCAATCTTGAAAATGACAGAGTGATCTCGATTGTTTCCAAAGCACACCATTCAACAATGAGAAACAGCAAGGACTTAACTGAAGCAGGAGAGATTAAGAAAAGATGGCAAAAATACACAAAAGAACTCTACAAAAAAGGTCTTAATGACCCAGATAACCACGATGGTGTGATCACTCACCTAGAGCTAGACTTCCTGGAGTGTGAAGCCAAGTAGGCCTGAAAGAAGTATTACTGCAAAGCTAGTGGAGGTGATGGAATTCCAACTGAGCTATTTCAAATCCTAAAAGATGATGCTGTCAAAGTGCTGCACTCAATATGCCAGCAAATTTGGAAAATGCAGCAGTGGCCACAAGACTGGAAAAGGTCAGTTTTCACTCAAATCCCAAAGAAGGACAATGTTGCAGAATGTTTGAACTACTGTGCAACTACACTCATTTCACATGCTAGCAAGCTTATGCTCAAAATCCTTTAAGCTAGGTTTCGGCAGTATGTGAACAGAGAACTTCCAGATGTCCTAGCTGGGTTTAGAAAGGCAGAGGAACCAGAGATCAAACTGCCAACATTCAGTGGAACATAGAGAAAGCAAGGGAATTTCAGAAAAACATCTGCTTCACTGACTACACCAAAGCCTTTGACTGTGTGGATCAAAACAAACTGTGGAAAATTCTTCAAGAGATGGGAATACCAGACCACCTTATCTGCCTCCTGAGAAACCTGTATGCAGGTCAAGAAGCAACAGTTAGAACCAGACATGAAACAATAAACTGGTTCCAAATTGAGAAAGGAGCACGTCAAGGCTGTATATTGTCACCCTGTTTATTGAACTTATATGTACATCATGCATAATGCTGGGCTGGATGAATCACAAGCTGAAATCAAGACTGCCAGGAGAAATATCAACAACTTCAGATATGCAGATGATACCACTCTAATGGCAGAAAGTGAAGAGGAACTAAAGAGCCTCTTGATGAAGGTAAAAGAGGAGAGTAAAAAAGCTGGCTTAAAACTTAACATTCAAAAAAAAGCTAAGATCATGGATGATTTCATGGCAAATGGTGTTGTGTTAGTCCCTCAGTTGTGTCCAACTCTTTGGGACCCCATGAACTGTATCCTGCCAGGCTCCTCTCTCCATGGAATTCTCCAGGCAAGAATACTGGAGTGGGTTGCTGTTCTGTTCTCCAGGGTATCTTCCTGAGCCAGGGATTGAACCAGGGTCTCCTGCATTGCAGGCAGATTCTTTACTGTCTAAGCCACCAAACAGAAAGGGGAAAAGTGGAAACAGTGACAGATTTTATTTTCTTGGGTTCCAAAACCACTGCAGACGATGACTGCAGCCATGAAATTAAAAGACATTTGCTCCTCGAAAAGAAAGCTATGACAAATCTAAACAACATATTAAAAAACAGAGATATCCTTTTGCCAACAAAGGTCCATAGTCAAAGTTATGGTTGTTCCAATAGTCACGTACAGATGTGAGTTGAACCATAGAGAAAGCTGAGTGCCAAAAAATTGATGCTTTCGAATTGTGGTGCTGGAAAAGACTTTTGAAAGTCCCTTGGACGGCAAGCAGATCAAACCAGTCAATCCTAAAGGAAGTCAACTCTGAATATTCACTGCACAGTCTGATGCTAAAGCTGAAGCTCCAGTATTTTGGCCTACCAATGCAACGAGCTGACTCACTAGAAAAGTCCTTGGTGCTGGGAAAGACTGAAGGCAAAAGGAGAAAGGGGCAGCAGATGATAAGATGGTTGGATGGGATCATTGACTCAGTAGACATGAGTTTGAGCAAACTCCAGGAAGTAGTGAAGGGAAGCCTGATGTGCTGCAGTCCATGGGGTGGCAAACAGTTGGACATGACTTAATGATTGAACAACAACCACAACCAATATGAAGAACAGCAGTGAATCTAAACCCCAAGTTTCTATGTTTTTGGACCTGTAAACTCCACTGACTTACAAAAACAGACACTACTTGCTTAGTACTTTTATAAGCCAGGTACGAAGCTAACCCTTTATTTAAAAGCCTCCTAATAAACATTGTGAAGAAGTTATTATTATTAACCTCATTTTACAGATGGCATAATTAAAGAGAAGTCAAGTGAGTTGTACATGTAAACACTGCTAATGTGAGATCAGACTTCGATATGCTATGTATCCCTCATTCATATTCATTATACCATATAGTGGTCTAAAGTCAGGCAAGGTAACATCATAGGCAGTCATAAAGGCCCTGGAGTCAGAACACTAGAGTTCACATCCAGCCTTTACTGAATACTAAAACTATGTGACTCAGGGAAACACACTTAACCTCTCTGTGCTTGTCATTTTCTTTCCTGTAAAATGACAGTGTGGCTATGGTGAGGAATTCTAAGAATTTGTTTTATAGTAAGTACTCAATAAATGTTAGCTACCATTACCAAGGGTCAAGGAGTCAACTCAAGCTAAAGTAGGCCTCTTTGTTATCCTGGGCACAGCAAAATCAACTTATTAATGTTACTATCCCTAATCTCTCTGTCTGGTGGGAGGAAGGCAATTCTGCTTCTACAGTATTTCTCAAAGTCACACATATTTCTCCTGCTGAAGTAAATAGTCTCAGACATCTTCTCATGCCAGAACTTGTTCAGAGGTATCAGCCTCAAAGGGGTTATTAGTATAACTTTATAAACAACAACAACAAAAAGGAAATATTTGATGATGGTAATGAAACTGGAAAATTGTAAGCCAAATCAATATTCACTATAAGAAACACTGAATATCATACTTCTAACCAAGCAATATATTGTTTAAAGCAGTGGTTCTCAAAAGTACCTGGACATTAGTCTGAAAAAGTCTTAGTTTGGGTTAAAGTTAAGGTGACCCAGAATTACATAAGGATTTCTGGGGATGGAGCTGAGACATCAAGTTTGGCAAGGGGGTGGTAATCTCCACAGAAGATTCTAATCTGTAACCAAGGTTGAGACTCTGTTTTAATTGCTACCAAGTAAAAATGAAAAATAAAAATTTCCTAAGGTTGAGTCTGGAAATCTATATTTTCAGAAAACAGCCCAATATGATGATTGACCATATTGGGAATTGCTGGTTTAGAACAGGTGAAATTGAAAGTGAAAGTGACTCAGTCGTGTCCAACTCTTAGTGACCCCATGACTATATAGTCCATTGAATTCTCCAGGCCAGAATACTGGAGTGGGTAGCCGCTCCCTTCTCCAGGGGATCTTCCCAACCGAGGGATTGAACCCAGGTCTCACACTGCAGGCAGATTCTTTACCAGCTGAGCCACCAGGGCTTCTAAGGAAGACCTAAGAACATGTAATGCCCCAATAAAATAGCTGAGAGTCTTTATTTACAGTTATGAAATCTACAGAAATATTGCCAATGGAGTTTTCAGACAAAAAATAGCTGGTAATAGTTTGGATTCCAGATCATAAAACTGGAAATAGAATCATAAGATCTCATTATTTACTGACCTATAAACAACATACAGGAGTTGGAGGTTTAAAGTGAAGTTTAAATGTGTATTTTCCGCTTCCATTACACTTAAACCATAATCCTTAACATTGAGCCAACATAATTCATCTTTTACCTACTAGGAATTATTTCCATAGACAAACTGTATGAAACTCAGTCCTTACAATACAGAAGACACAGCACAAAAATCACAGCTATGTAGCAACCAGGCAAAAACAGTGCTGATTTATGAAACTTAACAGACTTAGAAATAGAAACAAAGCACTAAATATTCATGAAATCCCATACAGTTTCGGCACATAAGTTACATCTCGGTGATTTGTAACTTAGTTATAGGCAAAAAAATAATAATCTGAGCACATCCCAGCATATGGAACCTTTCTAGTGTTAAGTTTCACTAATTTTTGGTCTTATTTTATTTTGAGTCATAAATAAATTATGAACATGCTGTAAATGGTCTGTAAATAGTTAGCCATAATCTAAACCTCCCAAAGAAAAGCAAACAAAGATTTAATCAGCAAAACAAGGGAGTAACTATGGAAAGAAGGATTTAATGAAAATCTTCTCTGAATGTAATGTTTTTAGAAAGCGGTAAAAGCTCTTAAAGACACAAAGACACAAGTGAAAGAAGCAAGTAAAATTCTGTCCTTCAACAAAGCAACATCATAAACCTATCAAGCAGAATTAAAGAAAACAATCTGTGCCATGTACTCTTTGAATTAATCATAAATTCAAGCTATAATCTGATAGTTAACACAGTAATCAAGGAAATCTTAACTTTCAATGAGTTACCTTGCCAATTTTGGTTCCAGTTTCATAATATAATTATTCCAATTATTTTTTTTTTTGCATCCATAGCGATGACAGATGCAAACTTCAAATGCAAACACTATGACTATAATCCATGTTTAAACTGGAAAGATCAAAAGCATTTCATTGGTAAAATCTAAGAATTTAACCAAAAATCTGATTATTTCAGATATATTGTATTTTTTAAAGAAATACAATTCAATTAATTGTTTAAAATTCATTCTTTTTACCCTTTTTGTACCCTTATTTTCTTTTTACCTTCAATGTGTGATAGATCATAATTAACCTGAAGGAGCTCTGGTAGGCTACAGTCCATGCGGTCACTAAGAGTCGGACACACCCGAGCGACTTCACTTTCACTTTTCACTTTCATGCATTGGAGAAGGAAATGGCAACCCGCTCCAGTGTTCTTGCCTGGAGAATCCCAGGGACAGAGAAGCCTGGTGGGCTTCCATCTATGGGGTCACACAGAGTCGGACACGACTGATGTGACTTAGCAGCAGCAGCAGCAGCAGCTCCGAAAAGTGGTGCTGTTCTTTCACAACTGCTAAAATTAAAAAAAAAAAAATTAGTCTTATTAGAAAAAATTTATAATCAAGACACACACAGTTGTGTGTGTGAAGGGAGGCTGTTTTCAAATGGCCTTAGTTTACCTGTGATACAAATAAATGCTCGGAGATAATGTATCACCTCCACTGAAATGCTTTTGTTCTTAAAAAAGCAAGTGTGATCCTGGGATGCATAAATAGCAGTTAAGCATTAGGAATGTGAAGTGACACATCCAGAATAAAACTATAAATAAATAAAGCACTGGTCAGACCCACGTGAGCACAAATTGTTTAGATTCAGAGATTCAAGAAAGAGATGTACAGAGCAGTAAAAATGATCAAAGGATTTAAAAATAGAACCTATAACAAAAGTCTTGACAAAAATGAGATTATTCAGCAAAGGAATTTTTAATAATGGTTCTCAAGTGTGTGAAGAGGATGATATCAGCTGCTCTCCATCTTTACTGAGGAATGAATAAGTAAAAATAAGATTAAATTTCAGGAGAGTAGACTTAAGTGAGATATCAGACGATATCTTATATCAGCTACGTTTTTTAAAAGAGCAAATCATCAAAAATATCTGAGGGATTTCCTTCCTTGGAGATATATATACATAAGGTATATATTCTTGTTCAAAATGTTTCAGTGAAGTCTTGTTGGGAGGAATAGTCTACTACCATCAGAACTCAGGATAGGAAGACCATGCTTCCCAATCACCATTTACTGCTTTCAAATATTCTAAAAATGGAGACTTGCTATGTCATCAGAAGAATTAAACACTGAACTATTCAAAAGATTTTGTGGTCTATAATTAAAATATGCTCAGTCCCTGTTAGATAACTAAAGAAAATGAGAAACCATCCTTTTTTAGTTAACCAATAAGTTTCTACATGGCCTGTGACAAACTTCATTTTTTAAAGAGACCTTACTCTATCCTTACATGCAGAGAAAATCTGCTATCATACAGATTAGGCTGTCAGTGTCTTCCCAACTCTCACCTGACACAGGAGCACTTCGGTAATGAATCTCGTTCATGAAGTCAGCTGGAACCATGTTCTCTCTGGAACAGGCATATCTTCAGCATGTGACCCTCTCATTACAACTCTCTCTAATCTCACAGGAGAGATATGGACACAGCAATAATTTGCTGATCTATTATACTGTTATCACCACTCCCAGAGGAAGATAAATGCCAAGTGAAAGAAGAAACTGGAGCAGGTCTCCATGTAGACCAATTCTGCTGTCACTGATGAAAATTTTCATGGCTTGTCTGTATTCTGTGCAAATAAATAGCTAACATTTATGAAGTATATGCTATATACATATAAAAAGCAACTGTTACTGGTGGTTCATAATTGTTCTACTTATTTAATCCTCACAATCTGAAGAGGTTGATACTATTATTGTCATCCTTTTCATAGATGAGGAAACTGGCAAAGACATGTTAAGTGATTTGCCCAAAGCCACCAAGATGTTAAGCTATTGAGCCAGAATTCAAACCCAAATAATCTGGCATCAGACCCTGCATGCAAATTGATAACACGAAACTGCCCCTCTGTTGTTGGATTAAATATACAAAAAATAAAAACTTGCCCTTTTCCATTCTCCACATTATACTTGGAAGCATCATTAATCACTACCTTTCTAGGCACCAAACACAGTGCAGAACCAGCCAAAGTTAGTGAAAATAAACTAATGCTTTAAATTTATATATAATTTTCAAGAAATAAAATAATATCTCATTGTCATAAATTTATTTATCCACTGGCAAAACCTCTTTTTTCATGTCTACAAAAAGAAGAAAACAGATTGACACTAATAAGCTGTTTCTTGTTTTCCATTGTAGTTTATTTGAAAAGAGAGCTCATGAATTGAATTGATAAGAAGCAAATTAACATATAAGGATATGAAGCAGAATGTATTTACACAAAAAGTGACTGTTGGTGAAGTAAACTGCTAAAGTCAACAACAATCACAAGCAATATTTTTAAAGCCAAATTACTAGAAGATAGTATATAGAATATACATTCATTATATATCTTTAGTCTGTCTTATCACTGACCTTAAATTTATAATAAAAATAAGAATATATTAAATATAAGAATATAATAATTTTATTATATAAGAATATAAGAATTTATAATAAATATAATAATAACCTTGATTTCCTAGCAAACACGAGAAAACCAAGTTGGAACTATAACTACCATGGCACAAGTGCACTCTAGCTAATTCAAAAAATGAGCGCTCTCTCTTAAGGTCCCACTGTGAGCTATTTCTGACAATTTCTCAGACTATCGGTTTTTGTTACTTATAAATAGCCTGCAGACTTGTCCAGTCCAGTCTCTTTATCAGCCACCATGACACAGTCTTTGCTGCCACTAACCTTCCTGAGATGGCTTCTCTCAAGCACAAGTGTTCTCTGCCTGTGGCAATTGCTGCTTCCTGCTTCCACCATTCTGCCTCAGGGAGGGAATATGAGCAAACTCTCACCCTAAATTCTGGATTCAAGAGCTAAAACTAACTATAATTATCTTAGGTTTCAGTTTTACAGATTTCAAGGGTCAAAGGTAATGGAAGTTAAGGTCTGAGGCCTGTCCAAGGTGAAGAGTCTCATGGGAGACTTTCAACTCATTAAATTGGGGCCCCAAAGCTTTCTATGATTGAAATAAGGATGAACCACAGGTAAACGTGCCCCCACAATCTATAGGAGGGAAAGGTGGTTTGTTGTTGAGCATAGCACACAGCAGAGAAAAACAGTGTTAAGAAACAGAGGTGAAGGGGCTAGGAGGTCTGGATCCATGAGAAGCTGTGAACTTAGGTTACCCTTGCATAGTTCTGCAGCCTAGGGTTATATCAGCTTGACAGTCCAGGGAAACTTAAGGTAGTCCCAGACTAACAGCAACTCCATACAGGAGTCAGAAGCAAATTCTCTCTAGAAGAAAAAAATTTCATTCTAGGCCTCAAAGAATTTCCTCAAATAAAATTTCATATGCCATAATGGTACATAGCTAAGTATAAACAAGCACAAAGGAAAAAAAGCAAGCATGAGCAAGAAAAACTGCAGATACAGATTTCAAAAACTTCAGATACTGAAATTACTAGATGCATCTTATAAAACAGCTATTGTACTATTTTTTAATAGATTGATGGATCTAGAAATTAACATAGTGAATAAAGTTAGAGAAAGACAAATACTATAAAATTATATCATTTATATCTGAAGTATAAAAAATAATACCAAAATAAATCTATATGCAAAACAAAACCAGACTCAGAAATGGAAAACAAACCTATGGTTACCAAAGGTGAGAGGGAGGTGGGGAGGGGCAAATCAGAAGTATGAGATTAACAGATACAAATTACTAGACATAAAAATAGATAAACAACAAGGGTTAACTCTATAACACAGGGAATTATATCCAACATCTCATAAGAATGTAAAATGAAATGCAGTCTGAAAAAATAACTAAATTATTATTCTGTACTCCTGAAACTAACACAATACTGTTAATCAACTATACTTAAATAAATAAATAGGAAAAATAAAAATACGCTTAACTAGGCTATAACCAACCCAAGTTTCCACCCAAGTTGCACACATCTATTAGAACGGCCAAAATCTAGAACACTGACAGCACTTGATAATGGTAAGAATGTGGTGCAACACAAACTCTCATACATTGTTGGTGGGAATACAAAATGGTACAGTCACTTTGGAAGACAGATTGTCATTTTTCTCACAAAACTAAATATACTCTTACTATACAATCCAGAAATCACACTCCTTGATATTTAACAAAGGAGGTGAAAATTTTCAGTTCAGTTCAGTTCAGTGGCTCAGTCATGTCTGAGCCTTTGCGATCCCATGGACTGCAGCATGCCAGGCTTCTCTATCCATCACCAGCTCCTGGAGTTTACTCAAACTAATGTCCATTGAGTCAGTGATGTCATCCAACCATCTCATTCTACTCCTGCCTTCAATCTTTCCCGGCATCAGGGTCTTTTCCAATAGGTCGGCTCTTCTTATCAGGTGGCCAAGTATTAGAGTTTCAGTTTCAGCATCAGTCTTTCCAATGAATGTTCAGGACTGATTTCCTTTAGAACTGACTAGTTGGATCTCCTTGCAGTCCAAGGAACTCTCAACAGTCTTTTCCAACACCACAGTTCAAAAGCATCAATTATTAGCGCTCAGCTTTCCTTAGAGTCCAACTCTCACATTCATACATGACTACTGGAAAAACCATGGCTTTGACTGGAAGGACCTTTGTTGGCAAAGTAACGTCTCTGCTTTTGAATATGCCATCTAGGTTGGTCATACTTCCAAGGAACAAGTGTCTTTTAATTTCATGGCTGCAGTCACCATCTGCAGTCATTTTGGAGCCCAAAGAAATAAAGTCTGTCACAAAGTAGGTTCACCATGTACCATACTGTGAGTAACGTTGATAATAAGGGAGGCTATACATGTGTGAGGGCAGGGGGTACATAAGAAATCTCTGTATCTTGTTCTTAATTTTGTTGTAAGGTTAAACTGTTCTAAAAAATTAAGTTGTTTAAATAACTCAATAAACAGGTATAACAAACCCATATAAAAAGAGATGATAAAGAATCTGCCTGCACTGCAGGAGACCCAGGTTCGATCCCTGGGTTGGGAAGATCCCCAGGAAAGGAAACGGCAACCCACTCCAGTATTCTTGCCTGGAGAATTTCATGGACAGAGTAGCCTAGCCGGCCCCAGACCGTGGTGTCACAAAGATTCAGACACTACTAAGTGACTAGTTCAGTTCAATTCAGTCACTCAGTCTTGTCTGACTCTTTGCGACCCCATGAACCACAGCATGCCAGGCCTCCCTGTCCACCACCAACTTCCAGAGTTCACCCAAACCCATGTCCATTGAGTTGGTGACGCCATCCAACCATCTCATCCTCTGTCATCCCCTTCTCCTCTTGGCCTCCATCTTTCCCAGCAGCACGGTCTTTTCCAAAGAATCAGCTCTTCGCATAAGGTGGCCAAAGTATTGGAGTTTCAGCTTCAGCATCAGTCCTTCCAATGAATATCAGGACTGAATTCCTTTAGGATGGACTGGTTGGATCTCCTTGCAGTTCAAGGGACTCTCAACAGTCTTCTCCAACACCACAGTTCGAAAGCATCGATTCTTCTCTGCTCAGCTTTCTTTATAGTCCAACTCTCACATCCATACATGACTACTGGAAAAACCATAGCCTTGACTAGATGGACCTTTGTTGGCAAAGTAATGTCTCTGCTTTTTAATATGCTGTCTAGGTTGATCATAACTTTCCTTCCAAGGAGTAAGCATCTTTTCATTTCATGGCTGCAATCACCATCTGCAGTGATTTTGGGGTAAGCGTCTTTTAATTTCATGGCTGCAATCACCATCTGCAGTGATTTTGGGGCCCAGAAAAATAAAGTCTGCCACTGTTTCCATTGTTTCCCTATCTATTTGCCATGACGTCATGGGACCAGATGCCATGATCTTAGTTTTCTGAATGTTGAGTTTTAAGCCAACTTTTTCACTCTCCTCTTTCACTTTCATCAAGAGGCTCTTTAGTTCTTCTTCACTTTCTGCCATAAGGGTGGTGTTCTCTGCATATCTGAGATTATTGATATTTCTTCTGGCAATCTTGATTCCAGCTTATGCTTCCTCCCGCCCAGCATTTCTCTTGATGTACTCTGCATATAAGTTAAATAAGTAGGGTGACAATATACAGCCTTGACGTACTCCTTTTCCTATTTGGAACCAGTCTGTTGTTCCATGTCCAGTTCCAACTGTTGCTTCCTGACCTGCATACAGATTTCTCAAGAGGCAGGTCAGGTGGTCTGGTATTCCCATCTCTTTCAGAATTTTCCACAGTTTATTGTGATTCACATAGTCAAAGGCTTTGGCATAGTGACTAAATGACTAACACACACACAAATATGAAAAGAGAATGAGTAAGCTGGAAGACAGGGAAGAGAAGCAGAATACAATGCAGATGCGCAAATATTTTTTAAAGAAACTGAAACAGGTTCATGGAAAATAGAATGAGAGATATATTTTGAGTTTCATCAGAATTCCAGTGAGAGGAAAGAGAATTAGACAGAAGTGATATTTGAAGAAGCAATTAAAAAAACAAGTCACAACTAATGGAAAAACACCAACCTATAGACTCAAGAAACCAAACGAATCTCAAGCAAATAATTACAAAATTCCGCACCTAGACATATAATAGTGACTGTGCATCAGAAAGAAATAAAAGGAAAAGGAAAGAAAGAAGGAAATAGAGAAAGGAAGGAAAGAAGGGAGGGGTGAAGGAAGGAAAATCAAAATCATCTGGAGGAGAAAAAAATGTATTATTTTTGAAAGAATAGTATTAAAGGAGACTGAGTTCTAAACTCCAAACCAAAGTTTTTCAACAGCAGTATCTTGAAAATCTATAAGGATATTTTTCAAGCAGATGCAAATGACCCCAAATGAAAGGCTTAAAAGGTAAAAATAAGAGCAAAAAGAGTAGGTACATATAGTTACATATACACAGGTGCATGCGTGCTAAGTCCCTTCAATCGTGTCCATCTCTTTGCAAATCTACAGACTGTGCCAGGCTCCTCTGTCCATGGGATTCTCCAGGAAAAAATACTGGAGACGGTTGCATTCCTTTCTCCAGGGGATCTTCCTGACCCAGGGATCAAATCAGAGTCTCTTGCATCTCCTGCATTGGCAGGTGGGTTCTTTACCACTAGTGTCACCAGGTATATGTAAATGAACGTTGATTACATACAATAACAATATTAATGTGATTGCAGAAGTAAAAAAGAGGAGGGAGGTAAGAAGGAAAATAAGAAAATCAACCAAACTTAGGAAAAGATTACTAACATGACTGTATCAACACCAGACAAATTAGAATTTAAGCCAAAAGGCATTACTAGAAAAGAAAAGTATTACTTTAAAATGATATCTCAATTCATCAAAAAGTTACAGCAACTTAAATTTGTAAATAAGCCTCAAAATACAGAGAAATTAAAAAAAAAACACAAGGACAGAGAGATATATAGCAATAATCACTGTGGAAATTTTAACATATTTCTCTCAAGTATTTGATAAAATCGATTTTTTTTAAATCAGTAAAGATACAGAACATAAAAATAACATCACAAACAAACCTCATCTAATGTGTGTGTGTATGTACATAGCACTCAAGAGTATGTACTTTTTCTAGCAGACAAGAAATACTTAGGAAAAGTGACCACCTACGAACATAAGAAAAGTTTTGGCAAATTTCAAAGGACTTAAATCACACAGAGCACATTTTCTGACTTCAGTCAAGCCCACACAGCAAGGAAGACCCAGCATAGCCAAATAAATAAATAATAAAATTAACAGATTTCTGGCGAAACTGATCAAAAAGTAAGAGAATAGTTTCAAAATCTAATACCAGAAATGACAAAGGTAATCATATTAAATATGCTGCAGATATAAAAATATATAGTAAAAGGGTACTGTGGGAAGTACTGTTAATAAATTTGAAAATTTAGATAAAATAAGAAATTTTGCAGAAAAATAAAACTTAAGAAAACTGACCAAAACATGGAAATATGTACATAAATAATAATCTATAACCTAAATGTAACTGATAACCATTAGAAAAACTGAATAAGTAGTCAAATATCTTCTGGTGCAGTTCCACCTAATGTCATAATTTAAACAACTTTTCCATAGAATAGAAAAGATGAAATGCTCTCTAACTCATACGTAAGTAGCATAACCTTGCTTTCTTAACCTAGAAATTAACCTAGAATTATGGTCTAAATTCTCTCATAAAGGTACAAAAAAATATTCTAAATAAAATATGGGCTAACTGAATCAACTAATACATAAAAAGGACAATATGTCATGATTGAATTGGGTTTATCCTATGAATGTAAGGTCTCTTTAACATTAGAAAAGAAATCATTATAATTTACTATAAATTAAGAGGATAACCACGAAAAATCATAATAATCATGAAAAAGGCAGAAAAAAGCACTTGATATAATCCAAGTCCCTTTCTTGATTAAAAAAAAGAAGTAGAAATGTTCAAAAACCTAATAATAGGATGGATTCACCCTTATAGAGTATTTCCTAAATACAACATACAAACATCATACATAATGGTAAAACATTAAAAAATTTTCTTTTTAAAATTAGAAATAAGGCAAGTATGCCCACTTGTCACCACTTCTAGTCAACCTGACATTAGAGGTCTAGCTAGCACCACAAAGCAAGAAGGAGGGAAAATACAAGGAACAGAATGAAGAGCTATGTTGTTATTTATTTCCAGATGATATATGGCTTATATAGAAACTTTTAAAAGTCACAAATAAATCTTTTAAGAACAGACACAAAATTTAGACTATCAAATATATTACTATGTAGTAGAAAATACAATTTCCCATGATACCATTTAAATCACAAATGTAAAAATACATATCTGAGGATAGATTGCTATGGAAAAATTACAGTAACTTATTGTCATTTAATAGAGTAATTTAAAAGAGAAAAAGCTGGGAGCTGCAGCTGCCACCTGTCCCTAGCATTTCCAGAGAGTACGGTACCACATATTGCTAGCCCAGGAAAAGAGCAAAATCGAACTTCAGTTTATAATGAAAGCTATTTCTTTTACTACATCGTAAGGTTGAAAAATTGTTAGTTGAACCAATGTAAGTTAGAAAGAGTCTGAACAATGATTTTCTCCCAAATGGCAACATCAGATCAAATTAGCAAGTATTTACTCTGTACAATACTTAGGATCATCTTAGACATGTGCTTTTCAGAGTTTGACGAAAAGACTTTCTCAGTGATGAATACTGTACAATACTCAAGGAGGGGAAATGGGATAATAAACAGGAGAGCCTCTTCAGTTCAGTTCAGTCGCTCAGTCGTGTCTGACTCTTTGCAACCCCATGAGTTGCAGCACACCAGGCCTCCCTGTCCATCACCAACTCCCAGAGTTCACTCAGACTCACGTCCATCGAGTCGGTGATGCCATCCAGTCATCTCATCCTCTGTCATCCCCTTCTCCTCCTGCCCCCATCCTTCCCAGCATCAGAGTCTTTCCAATGAGTCAACTCTTCGCATGAGGTGGCCAAAGTACTGGAGTTTCAGCTTTAGCATCATTCCTTCCAAAGCCTCTTAGTTTCATTTCATTGAATTCTTCAGGGCTAATTCAGTGCTAATAAGTGGTAATTAGTTTTCAGTTGTTCAAATATCTAACGATTTTTTAAATACCCAAATAAGAATTCACATTTTACATACTATAGGTATTTTAAGTTGAAGGATATAAATATACATACATATATATGTATGTATATATATACAGTTCATAAAGGACTATGTGATACTTTAAACCAATATTTATATGTACAAAGGAACATGAAAAGATCTAGAAGCAAAATAAAATGTGCCAAACTTACAAGGGCTAGTGAAATGAATGGAAGCAAAGTAAATCAACTAGCACCTTCTATCTTCCCAAATGGTAAAATAAATGTAAATTATGCAAACTAGTGGTCCTGAAAAGTGTTTCACCAGAACGGCAGCATCAGCATCACCTGGTGTCTTGTAAGAAACATGAAGTCTGAGGCCCCCCTCGGGGGACTGACTGATCAATAACTATAGGGATGAGGCTCTGGAACCTCATACTCCCTACTGGTGATCCTGCTGCCCATAAAACTGGAGAATCACTGAACCATTTCAAACCATACGACATTCAATATATTCTTATGTGAATGGACAATTGGTCTTAATGTTTATTATGAAGATTAAATGATCGCAATGGAAGGCAAAAACAAAGTCTTTAAAATGGGTTGAATAGCATAAATGGAACTTGCATTTTGTCAAATTAACATAAGTATCTTTTTACTAATTTCAGGAAACTGATATTCGACATGAGAAGGGAAAGATCTATTATCAATAGCTGCCTTAAAATACTTTAAAATATTTCACATAAATATTTAGAGAGATACGTTTATTGAAATTAACCAGTTACAGAACCTATCCATATATTGCCTCAACTATATTGCAGCACACCTAACATTATTATTCCAAGACTATTTTTTCATACTAAGATTTTTAAGTTCACTAGAAAGTTTTTTAATTCCAAAATGTGTTTAAAAAATACCATCATAAGTCTAATATAATACTCAAAATTAAAGTCACATTTCTGAATAACAAAATTTTTGTCTTTTTCTTCTATTTGTTTCACTCATATTTACTTACCTAAGTACCATCTTCACATCTATTGTATAAAATGACAGATTTCCAACTAAAAGCTCAGTAAACACACACAGTAGTGAACTTTAATTGTAAACAATCACAAAACAAACTTTAAAGCATTTCAACCAATATAAAGCTCTGTGGGAAACTGTTTTCTCAAAGTATTGTAGATGATTATGATGAACAAAATAAAAGAGGTAAAGTAATGTTACAATAATGATCTGGAACTGTGAGTCAAATGAGGAAGATTAAAGGTACAAAGAATCTCTTCCTAATAAACAAGCAGATAACTGCTGGAAAGAAAAATATGTTACTTTTTGAAATTAACTGCCAAACATTCTCAACCTACACAAAGCTGTCATAAAGGACATCTAAATCTGTCCTTGTTTGTAACGTGTGTTGTGACAAGATTTGACAGTTTATCAAAGAACTATAATTGCCACCTAAACATCTAGCATTTTGTCAACTGGAAGCGTGTTTAGTGAAAGCATTTATTTTACTTAAAATACAACAACCATTTTTCTCCACTTTCTGAAAGAACTGCCTGAATTTCTTTTCTCCTTAGCTGATCAAGCTGTATCAAGTCTCTCTGAATTATTTATGTTGGAATTGTGAAGGGTAAAAGAATAATCAGTAAAGCAAGAAACTATTACCAAGGTAATAGATATATTCTGGGTATTCACTCAAAAGACCTTCAAAAAACAGCAATTCTTACAGATCTGTAAAGATGACATTTAAATATGCTGGCCTTGGGAAGGAGAAAGATAAGGCATTTTCTCCGTACCACAATTTCTGTTTCCAGAGTAATTTATTAAGAAACAATGTCTTAAATAGAGAGAATGTGTTATTCAATGGGCATTATGCCTACCTGTAACTTTGGTCTGAAACAGTGACAAGACAGATGTCTTTCTCAACCTACAGAGACTAAAATAAACAGTAGCTAAATCCCCTTACAGCAGATCCATGTAAGGAAATATCAGAGTAATAAAGATATTTCCATGACACTACTAATCACTTATCTCTTTCTGGAAATAATTTTTTAAAGTAAAAGGATTTTCCAGTCTCAGTTTTGGGATTTTGTTCTTTGTTGTAGATATTCAATAGAAGAGTAAAATTTTTGTGCAACAATTTCTGCACGACCTTTTGACTTTTCGTTCATTCTGACAGACCTCAAATAAAAGGCCAAGCATGATACACTAAGAAAAGCCCTATTTGGAAATTCAGGGATTCTGTGTCCTAATCCACATTCTGCCTCAAATTACCTGTTAGATCCCAGGCAACTTGCTTCATTTCTCTGAGCCTTGGTTCCCTATCTGTGAATTGGGATGTTAGACCTGGTGGTTTCTAAGGTCATTTCGATCTTTAACATTTTATGATTCTAGACAAATCCCTGAAAGTGTGAGGTGTTGCAAGAGCGAGAGCATGGAGCAAAAATAGCAGCAACACAAAAATTTCTCCTACTTAACACCTCAAGGAAAATGCAACCAACTATGGTTTTTAATGTTTACATTAGCATTCACTTTAATTTGGGTAATAATAAGTCTGTTTTAAAACCTGTTTTTTCTTTAAAAACTGAAAACTGTGCGACATGTTGACAACACTAGGAGAAAAATCATTTTAATCGAAGCTGCAAGTACTTTTCAGTGCTGCTAAATTAAGCCACAGAATTTTCTTTAGAAAGCACTGTATGTAATCTTGGCTGAGGATGAGACTTATATAGTATAGGTGTGTCTGTGGATTTTGTGATAGGAAAGAACATGAATGAAGGGCTGTGGACTGAAATGAGCTGCTGTAGGTTCAAAAAATTATTTAGTAATTTCAAAATATTATAAAATAATTATTTTGGTTTTAGATGAAATAAAGATATCCCAGAACCAAATGTGAAACACACGATTAACATGATAAAGTTTTCTGATCTTTAACGTCTACATTATTTTTACAATACAGTGTGTTGTCGAAACTCCTGGTATCTATGATCCCCTCCACTTCTCAGCCCATAACTCCAACCCCTAATGCATTTGGAAGCAATGTACTTAAATTTGCTAGCAAAGATGTTAATCATCATATATATTTTTTAGTCTTTTTTAAATTATAAAAGTAATGAAGGTTCAAATACCACATTAACAATGTCAATAAATTGTGCATAACTAACCCCAACTACTATCAACCTACTCCCATCTCCAAAGGTAATCATAATAAAAATAAGATATCCCTAGTGGCTCAGTGAATGGCTAATAATCCTCCTGCCAATGAAGAGGACACGGGTTTGATCACTGATCCAGGAAGACTCCACCTGTCTCAAGGTAACTAACCCTACACGCTGAAGCTATTGAAGCCTGAGTGCCCTAGAGTCAGTGCTCTACAATAAGAAAACCCACTGCAAAGAGAACCCGGTGCCCCACAGCTAGAGAGTAGCCCCCGCTGGCCACAGCTAGAGAAAGCCCACATGCAGCAAGGAAGACCCAGGCAGCCAAAAATAAATAAATAATTTTTTAAAGACTTCCATAATTATTTGATGTTTTGACTATATTACTTAATTTTAAAAACATAAATATATTATGCATATTTTTATGAATTTTTTCACATTAAAAAATACATTGGATACTTCTATATGATTTCTTTCACATGACTATTACAATCTCTTTAACAGCAGCCCTGTATACCAACTATACCTTACCTGATAATTTAGCTATTGACAGACATTAATTGGTTTCCATATTTTGCTTTTATAAGCAATTCTAGAGAGTTACTATTCATCATTCACCATCTTGTACTCTGTAAATGGCTCAACAACTTGACATACATAATACCTCAGGAAATTTTGACTAAAAGAATTAATACAGAAAGAAATAATTATCAATATATTTTAAGAATATTTCTAGTGAGTAGATTCCTAGAAGACACATTGAGTCAAAGGTTACATGAAAAATTTCCCTCACAAAATCCCTCACTTAAACATCCCATTAGAGTAGAAGGAATTATCTATCATAATTTTGGCTCAACTGGTGTGTGAAATGATTTTTAGTGTTTTTTATTTTCATATGTTTATTCTTAACTTACCTTTCCTCGCTTGAAAGAACTCAGGACACATTCTAGATATTTCCTCCAGTCCAGAACTTTTCGAAGTTACGTTTTTTGCCTAACAGAAATTTTATATTTTCATTTATTCAGATTTAAGCTGCCCTTGGAAACTAAAACAGGCACTAACAGAAGGGGGGCGGGGGAAAGTTCACGAACTGAAAAAAAGTTTAATTCTCTTTAGTTTACGAGTGTGAGGTCCGTTCCAAGCAGGAATTTTTTTTTTTTTTTTTTTTAAGATCTAGGGTAGCAGTTTAACGGAGAAGGCAATGGCACCCCACTCCAGTACTCTTGCCTGGAAAATCCCATGGATGGAGGAGCCTGGCAGGCTGCAGTCCATGGGGTCGCTAAGAGTTGGACACGACTGAGCGACTTCACTTTCACTTTTCACTTTCATGCACTGGAGAAGGAAATGGCAACCCGCTCCAGTGTTCTTGCCTGGAGAATCCCAGGGACGAGGGAGCCTGGCGGGCTGCCGTCTATGGGGTCGCACAGAATTGGACACGACTGAAGCGACTTAGCAGCAGCAGCAGCAGCAGTTTAAAGTCGCGCACCGCCTGACGGGACCGGAAGCACAGAGTAACAACCAGAAGCCGTTAGTTAGAGTCTATAGTATCTGGCGCCTGAGGTGGCGCCTGGCGTAGTCTGCAGTCTGAGTTTTGCTCCTGTCTCAGCTGCCAGGGTGATCAATGGACGCAAAGAGCCTACTGCAGTTGACCAAAAAGCCAAATATAAAAATCTTCAGCGGCAGCTCCCACCAGGACTTATCCCAGAAAATCGCCGACCGATTGGGCCTGGAGCTGGGCAAGGTGATGACCAAGAAATTACGCAACCAGGAAACCTGCGTGGAAATTGGCGAGAGTGTGCAAGGAGAGGATGTCTACATCGTGCAGAGTGGCTGTGGCGAAATCAATGATAATTTGATGGAGCTTTTGATCATGATTAATGCCTGCAAGATTGCTTCAGCAGGCCGGGTTACCGCAGTTATCCCGTGCTTCCCATATGCCCGGCAGGATAAGAGAGGCGAGAGCCGAGCCCCCATCTCCGCCAAACTTGTTGCAGATATGTTGTCAACAGCAGGCGCAGATCATATCATCACGATGGACCTACATGCTTCTCAAATTCAGGGCTTTTTTGATATCCCAGTAGACAATTTGTGTGCAGAACCCGCTGCCCTGAACTGGATAAAGGAGAGTATCTCTGAGTGGAGGAGCTGCACGATCGTCTCCCCAGATGCTGGTGGGGCTAAGAGAGCGACCTCCATTGCAGACAGATTGAATGTGGACTTTGCCTTGATTCACAAAGAACGGAAGAAAGCTAGTGAAGTGGACGGAATGGTACTAGTGGGAGATGTAAAGTATCGTGTGGCTATCCTTGTGGATGACATGGCTGACACTTGTGGTACAATCTGCCATGCAGCCGACAAACTTCTCTCAGCTGGAGCCACCAGAGTTTATGCGATCTTGACTCATGGAATCTTTTCTGGCCCAGCCATTACTCACATGAACAGTGCAGGCTTTGAAGCAGTCGTAGTCACCAATACCGTACCTCAGGAGGATAAGATGAAGCACTGCTCCAAAATACAGGTGATCGACATCTCCATGATTCTTGCAGAAGCCATCAGAAGAACTCACAGTGGGAAATCTGTCTCCTACCTGTTCAGCCATGTCCCATCATAATAGAATAATGTTGGGAGTTGTGTATTAAATAAAATAAGATAAAATATATCCTGACCATTAGTTTCCCTTGATGTTTGATGAAAAGTTTGACAGAATACCCTGCTTGCTACAGCGTGGCTTTCTAAATCCCACATCATGTATATTAGATGTTTATTTTAGATTGGAGAAAGACTAATGGAAAATAATTGCTAGAATTTCCTATCTAGGTCATCTCATTCTGGGTTCTTTGATGAGTTTGTGAGCCTTGCAGCTTTAACTACAGGTCAGCTGCTGACTTCAGACTTTGAAAGTGTTGTGTGGAGTTCTTTGAAAGTAAGTGGGGAAACTTAGTGTACTTAATATGGGAATGCTTCAGGGTTTACTTTATCCGGAATAGCTAACAATGCAGCCAACCCAGTCCCCCATTGCCACCATCAAATCTCCATACCACCAACCCCTCCCTATTCCCTGTTTTCCACCCCCACCCCATCCCCAAGTATCATAAGTTCTCTAAGATCTGTGCTAAATTACATGAAGAGCCCTGTGCAACCCAAACCTAGTTTACCTGGTTGCTGAGCCACCTGCAAGGCCAGAGCAGCAGCTTTCAGACTGAATAGCCATTGGGGAGAATCATGAGAATATGCTACTTGAGAGGAAGAAAATTACTCTGTCACCATGTTTGGAGACTATGTTTTTTTTTTTTTCAATTTATTTTTAATTAAGGATAATTGGTTTACAGAATTTTGTTAATTACTACCAAACATCAAAATGAATCAGCCATAGGTAAGAGACTATGTATTTTTTGTTTCTTCACTATACCTGTTCTTTTTGATTTAGCTTTACTTCCAACCATCTTAACATTTTCCTGGTCAAATGTCTTTTTGAATCCAAATTATCAATGTAGCGGTCTTCTGGAAAGCAAATCCACTTCATACTATATAGTCTCTAAAATTTGCATTATATAGTCTCTAAAATCTCTTAAAGTTTTTGCTGTAGCGTAATCTAAATCTGAGGTTATTGATATTTCTCCCGGCAACCTTGATTCCAGCTTGTGCTTCTTCCAGCCCAGCGTTTCTCATGACATACTCTGCATATAAGTTAAATTAGCAGTGTGACAATATACAGCCTTGATGCACTCCTTTTCCTATTTGGAACTAGTCTGTTGTTCCATGTCCAGTACTAACTGTTGTTTCCTGACCTGCATAGAGATTTCTGAAGAGGCAGGTCAGGTGGTCTGGTATTCCTATCTCTTTCAGAATTTTCCACAGTTTATTGTGATCCACACAGTCAAACGCTTTGGCATAGTCAATAAAGCAGAAATAGATGTTTTTCTGGAACTCTCTTGCTTTTTCAGTGATCCAGCAGATGTTAGTAATTTGATCTCTGGTTCCTCTGCCTTTTCGAAAACCAGCTTGAACATCTGGAAGTTCATGGTTCATGTATTGCTGAAGCCTGGCTTGGAGAATTTTGAGCATTACTTTACTAGCGTGTGAGATGAGTGCAGTTGTGTGGTAGTTTGAACATTCTTTGGCATTACCTTTCTTTGGGATTGGAATGAAAACTGACCTTTTCCAGTCCTGTGGCCACTGCTGAGTTTTCCAAATGTGCTGGCATATTGAGTGCAGCACTTTCACAGCATCATCTTTCAGGATTTGAAATAGCTCAACTTTATGGCAGAAAGTGAAGAGGAACTAAAAAGCCTCTTGATGAAAGTGAAAGAGGAGAGTGAAAAAGTTGGCTTAAAGCTCAACATTCAGAAAACAAAGATCATGGCATCTGGTCCCATCACTTCATGGGAAATAGATGGGGAAACAGTGGAAACAGTGTCAGACTTTCTTTTGGCGGGCTCCAAAATCACTGCAGATGGTGATTGCAGCCATGAAATTAAAAGACGCTTACTCCTTGGAAGGAAAGTTATGACCAACCTAGATAGCATATTCAAAAGCAGAGACATTACTTGGCCAACAAAGATCCACCTAGTCAAGGCTATGGTTTTTCCAGTAGTCATGTATGGATGTGAGAGTTGGACTGTGAAGAAAGCTGAATGCTGAAGAATTGATGTTTTTGAACTGTGGTGTTGGAGAAAACTCTTGAGAGTTCCATGGACTGCAAGGAGATCCAACCAGTCCATTCTAAAGGAGATCAGTCCTGGGTGTTCTTTGGAAGGAATGATGCTAAAGCTGAAACTCCAGTGCTTTGGCCACGTCATGCGAAGAGTTGACTCATTGGAAAAGACTCTGATGCTGGGAGGGATTAGGGGCAGGAGGAGAAGGGGACGATAGGGGGTGAGATGGTTGGATGGCATCACCAACTCAATGGACGTGGGTTTGGGTGAACTCCAGGAGTTGGTGATGGACAGGGAGGCCTGGCATGCTGCAGTTCATGGGGTCGCAAAGAGTCGGACACAACTGAGAAACTGAACTGAACTGAATCTAAATCTACTACTGCCATGGAAGTAAATTTTAGGTGCATGTTGTGGTACCTTTTGATTAAGCATTTAATCTTCCTTGCATTTGGTTGGCCTCTAAGATGACTTCAGATTTACATTTAAAATTTATATTATTGTCCCTTATAGAGAAATCCAATAAAAAAATCTGCATGTGTGTGAGAAAAATTAACATCTCATTTAGTTACATCCTGAAATTTCTGGACTCCAAGAAAATTCAGACAGGCCCTAAAAGTTTCTGAAAGGTAAAACATAAGATAGTTTTAAAGAAACAATATTCAGATTTCTGTCAGACTTCTCATTTGATCTCTCAGGTAATAAGCAAAATGGAACAATACTCTTACAGCTCTAAAGGAATATTATTTTTAACAGTTTCTGAGCTTAGCCAAACTATTACCAAGTTTAAGGGCAAAATTAAGGGACTTTTATGTACTAAAGGACTCAGAAACTTTACCACCATAAAAGGGTCCTGAAAGTATTACTTGAGGATACTGAAAACAGAAACTATGCTCAACTAAGAGGAACATATGGAATAAAAGAGGTGATAGTGAGCTGAGAAATAACTGAAACTGATAGAAACATAGTTTTGTGAAATTATGAATATCATTATAATTATTAAGGTAAAATTAGACCAATGATTGAGTCACAATGTAAAGCAAATTTTTAAAAAATCTATAAACAAGATTCCAGGTAGTAGCCACAAAACATGAGGGGCTAGGATTAGTTTGTGTATATTAACTGTCTTATTACTTTTGGAAAGGCCGTTAATGACATGAATGATTGACATTATAGAAGAAAATAACTTTAAATAAAAGTTTTCTACAACTTAAGAACAAGCTAGAGAAGACAAGAATGGGATAAATTACTTCCAAAATCCTAGACAGAAAAAAAAATGGCATGTTGTTGTTCAGTCCGTCAATCCTGTCTGTCCAACTCCTGACCCCATGGACTGTAGCATGCCAGGCTTCCCTGTCCTTTACCTTCTCCCAGAGCTTGCTTAGACTTATGTCCACTGAGTCCATGATGCCATCCAACCGTCTCATCCCTTGTTGTCCCCTTCTCCTCCTGACATAATGGCACAGTAAACAAAGTAAATACATCCAGCTGAATATAGGAAATAGATGAGGAAGAAAACAAAGTAGAAAATACCAAATATTTGTTATCACTACTAAAGTCAATACGTTAAATTAAGAGATCAGTTATCAGAATGAGTAGCAAAAATATCTAATGACATGCTGTTTAGGGGAGACACATCAAAACAAAAAAATTGGATATAAAAGGATGATGAAAAACATACCAAGTAAATGCTTACCAAGAGAAACTAGGAGTGTTACTTCCAGTCAAAGTAAAAACAGAATATTTTTCTGATTATGAATCTTTATGAACCTAACAATTCAACATCAAAGTCTAGGAGAAAAAATCCATGAGAATATAAGGAGAAATGTATAACTTACAGAGTGAAATTTTAATAGAACTCTCACATAAATAATCAAGAAAAGATACTATAGGATTTAAATAACTCCATATTACATTAACCATGCATAAAATTTAAACAAGTAATTCACATTTTCCTAGCTTAAATGAAAACATTTATAATATTAAAGATGCAATAAGTCACTAAAAGTCTTCATAAATCTTTAAAAAAGAATTTATAAAGACCACATATAGTAAATGGATATACAATCATCCTGACTATACTTTGAAAAATTAAATTCTCAGTAAAACAGTAATAGAATGAAGCTTGCTTGATTTGATAAAGAAAATCTACTGGAGACCTACAAAGATATTCTTAATGATGAAGTATTGAAAATGCTCCCATTAAAATCAGGCAACTTTCAAAGCCAGTGAAATAAGGCAAAAAGAAAAGAGCTAGTAATACCATGGGGAAAAGAGGCAAATTCTCATTATTTGCAAATGTCATGATTGTCAACAAAAAGATCCAGCAGTGAAAAAATCTATTCCTACAAGAGGTCAGTAAAGTGACTGTACATCAGATAAATAAAATAATAGCCTTTTCTAAATACCAACAAATCCTAATTGAAAAAAGTTTCTGCAACCTAGCACTGAAAGTGAAAGTGAAGTCGGTCAGTCCTGTCTGACTCTTTCCGACCCCATGGACTGTAGCCTACCAGGCTCCTTTGTCCATGGGATTTTCCAGGCAAGAGCACAGGAGTGGGTTGCCATTTCCTTCTCCAGGGGATCTTCCCAACCTGGGGATGGAACCCAGGTCTCCCACATTCTAGGCAGACACTTTCCCATCTGAGCCACCAGGGACTAGAGCATGGATTTTTTTTTTTTTTAGAGCAATAAAATCTCCATAATAACCAGCAATAAATCCCCAAACTGTAGGGCTTGTATGAAAAACAACTGCTAAAAGATACAAAAAATATCTGAACAAATGCATTATGATTCTAAATATGAAGAACAATATGAGTTACCTCAAATCTAGTCGGTATAAACCCAATAAAAATCTGAAGATGTTTAAAGAAAACTTGTAAGCTTATCTTAAAGTTAATCTAGAAAAATGAGACTTAAAATATTCAAGTTCTTTTTGAAAATGTTTTTATACTACAATATGTTAAACATTGTAAAGCTACAGTGATAGGACTGATGTATTGATGCAGGAATGAACACATAAATTAATACTACAGAATTTAGGTTCCTGAAACAGATCTAGGTATACTTACGGGAATTTAGTACACACATAGCCTATTTAGTGGAGGGATTGTATTACTGGAAAAAATGAGCATAACTGAATCAATTCTATAGGAGAATCATTATTACAAAGTCCCTCTGGAGATGCTTTCCTGATAATACTGATTTGGCAACCACCCTTGAAATCTACTCAGATTCTCTGAAATGGGGGATAAGATTCCTGCCATAGTTGTTTTTTTGTTTTTGTTTTTGTTTTTCCCTAAGTATCTTCACACAAATGTTGATCAGTCAGATAATGGTGATGCTAATAATGGGCTTCTTAATGTCAACTTTCATTTATCAATTAGACTTCCTTTGTGGCTCAGATGGTAAAGAATTTCCCTGCACTGAGGGATCTAGCTCCTTGATGATCTTAACTTTCTGCTTTCTTGATTATATCCTGGAAAGCACCTCCGGCCTCTTTAAAACTTCCACTTCAAGTACCATCATAACATTATACCTTGTTTATATGAAGAATAACCAATATTACTTTTACATATGTAAGCAGTAATTTTGGAGAAACTGTTCTGAGAATATGAAATAGGTGAATAGTAAATACCACACACTGCAGAATATACTCACCCCATGGTTAGAAAAGTAGCAGGTTCCCTAGCTGAAAGTTACAGTGTGCTCGTGCTTATTGGCCAAAAGTTGTCTAATACACTCAATAATTTTATCACATACCAGTTCATATATATGATAAAACTGTCATATAATGTCATTGGCTAAATAACACACCAATCAGTCTAAATAACTCACTACTAACTGGGATACTGGTTTTGTTTTGTTCTGTTTTGTCTTTAAATGATGCACAAAAGTAAAACCCAGAAGGAATGGTTATAAAAAACAAACTGTAAAGCCCTGGAAGAACATGTGGAATAACTTTTATACTCTTGTAAAAGAGAATTTATAAAAATTTATAAAAGATGAGATTGAGGCATGACTTCCAGGATTCTACAGACAGGAAATAATATGCTGACAGAGCGACTCAGCTGCAGACATGCGGTACTCTTTGAGAAAAATAAAGAATGACCCTAAGGGCAGAGATGCCAAGAGTGGTGCAAAGGCCAGCAGTGTCACTGAGAGAGGACTAGAAGCTGGCTGAGCCTTTGCTATGAACCCAGAGACTGATGGAGCCACCGTTGCAGCCCCCGAGGCTGGAGGTGTGGACCCAGCAAGTGGAGCATCAAGTCACAGAGAATCATTCCCAGCCCTTAGCACCTAAAGAAATCTGCCCTATGGGATTTTAAACCTGCTTGGGATGCGCAACCCCTTTATTCCTTCAGATTTCTCGCTTTGGGAATAGGAGTGTATATCCCATGCCTGCTTCATCGTTGTATTTTGGAAGCAGATAACTTGTTTTCTATGTTCACTGATCCACAGATGGAGAAAAGTTTTGCTCCCGGATGTTTCACTCATCTCTGATTCAGATGATTTAATCATGAGATTTGGGACTTTTGATGATATTTAGATGAGATTTGGAACTTAGAGTTGAGGTTGTAATGAGTTGAGACTTTGAGGGAATGTTGGGATGAGGTGAATGTGTTTTGTATGGATAGGAATTTGGCAGGGGCTAGAGAGCAGACTGTAGTGAGTTCAATAGAGGCCCCTCCCACAAAAGATACATCGGTGTCATAACCCCGAAACCTTATTTGGATAAGGTGCCCTTATTTAGAAAAAAGGTGTTTGTAGATATAATTAGGTTTCAGTTCAGTTCTGTTCAGTCGCTCAGTCGTGTCCGACTCTTTGTGACCCCATGAACTGCAGCACGCCAGGCCTCCCTGTCCATCACCAACTCCTGGAGTTCACTCAAACTCATGTCCATTGAGTCGGTGATGCCATCCAACCAGCTCATCCTCTGTGGTCCCCTTCTCCTCCTGCCTTCAATCTTTCCCAGCATGAGGGTCTTTACAAAAGAGTCAGTTCTTTGCATTAGGTGGCCAAAATATTGGAGTTTTTAGTTTTAGCATCAGTCCTTCCAACGAACTCCCAGAACCGATCTCCTTTAGGATGGACTGGCTGGATCTCCTTGCAGTCCAAGGGACTCTCAAGAGTCTTCTCCAACACCACAGTTCAAAAGCATCAATTCTCTGGTATTCAGCTTTATAGTCCAACTCTGACATCTGTAATTAGGTTTAGGTTTCCAGATAAGATCATCCTGGGCTTAGGGCGGGCCTTAAAATCAATGACAGGTATCCTTAAAGGCAAAAAGCAGAGGGATATTCGAGAGAGAGACCCAGAGGAGAAAGTGACATGATGATGCAGGCAGACACTGGAGTGGTGTATTACAAGCCAAGGATTGTCAAGGATTACAACAGCCTCCAGAAGCAAAGAGAGATCTATCCAAATTCTCCCTCAGGACCTCCAGAAACACTCAAGTGTATTGATACCTTGATCTCAGAATTTTGTCCTACAGAACTATGAAAGAATTTCGGTCACTTCCAGTCATCCAGTTTGTGGGAATTTGTTACTGGAGCTGTAGGAAACTCATATAGATTCTATACCAGGAAACGGGGCACTACTGTAACCAGCACCTAAAAATGTGGAAGTGGCTTTGGAATTAAGTATGGAGAATAGGCTTGGAAGAATTTTATTTTAATGTACATTTTATTTTGAAAAAGTTCAACAGAAGATAGATTTCAAACTTAGGTTGTGTTTAGATGATCTGTACAAACTTCAAGGTGAAGACAGCATCATTTTCTATGACATTTTGGATTTGCTACAGGCATTCTTCTGTCTAAATGGAACATTTTGCAGTGCAGCTTGGGGTGCAATCACTAGTTATTTTATGAGAAAATTTATTTCTGTGAATAACACAGTCCAGCTCAGTATCCATGAATTTAGAGAATATAACCTAGTGATCTATTGAATGCTTATCAAGCGAGGTAGAAAATTCTAATCTTGGTAAGCCACTGGATCTATGGCCCTTCAGTGCCCAAGAAGCGCTCCCTTCAAACATGGTACAACAACTTTCAAAATACCATTCTTCAAACTTATGGGGTCTCCTATGCTAAAAAATACACTTAAATTATGATCGTAAGTCATCATTTTTATACTAGAAAGGGACCTGGATTTTGCCTTAGAACTGCCTAGGATTTTTGGCTAGGTTCCTGAAAGACTTGGAAGAATTTTGAGGTGTGTGATAATAAGAGCTTAAATTACTTTGAAGAGTCTATTGGTAGAGATAGAGACAGAAAAGGAGATTCCTGGGAAAGCTCAGAAAGAAGTGAAGAGGATGGTGTGACTCACAGATCCAATCTACCATCTGAGCAGAAGGCAGGAGTAGTCATACTTATGCAAGAAGGATTGGTAAGGTTCTCTGTTATCTCATGGTGGGGACCCCATGACAGACACAAAATCAAAGCAGAGACGGGATAAAATAAGTGGTCATTGGGGGCTATTATTTAACCCACCACATTGGATATTTTCCCTTCTCTAATTATCTTTTTTGGATCCCCTATTAAAAGGTATGTTCTTTTCTGGATAGATCTTCCATATCTCCTAACTTCCTCATATTTTTCATCACTTATTCTTTGACAGTGGGTTAATGGTTAATTCTTTAATTTCATCCTCTAGTTTAATTCAGTCAGTTCAGTTACTAATTAATTCTATGATTCATCCCATCTATTGATGAGATGGGATGAGATTTCCTTTCAACATCAACAATCATGCTTTTAACGTTCACATACTTTTTCTGTTTTTCACAGCAGCCTCTCTTTTTTGTAACTGATATCATTGATATTATTTTTCATTTTATGGAATATAGTATCTAAGTTCTACAATTATATTTAGCCTTTAATTCTATTTCCCAATATTAGCTGTTTTGTTGAGGATGTACTGTAATAGAGAAAAAGAAGGATAGCAGGTAGCCTTTCCTTTGTGGTGCATATTTTGACTTCTGGCTTCAAAGATTTCCTAGCTATTGGGGTGACCATAACTTACTTTGGATATTGCACTTTTCAAGCCTAAAAGCCCTCTGTGAAATTATTCCCTCTTGCTTCTAAGAACCAGACTCACAAATTGTCTCTCATGGCAAAATGCTGAAGTCCACTGTTATAACAGTTGGAGACAGTCACTACCATTTCACTGCTCTTTATTTGTTATATAAAATTTTATTTATTTATTTAATGTTTGCTCTGAGTCTTCATTGCTTTGCACAGGCTTTCTCTTTCTCTCGTGGGTGCTACTCTTCGTTGCGTTACTGAGGCTCCTCGTCGCGCTGGCTTCTCCTATTGCAGAGTACAGGCTCTAGGGTGTGAGGCCTTCAGTGGTTGCAGCACTCAGGGCTCAGCAGTTGAGGCACATGCACTTAGCTGCTCTTCGGAATGTGGAATATTCCTGGACCAGGGATAGAACCGATGTCCCCTGCATTGGCAGGTGGATTCCTATCCACTATGACACCAGAGAAGTTCTCCACTGCTCTTTAATGTATTATTGTGTGTGTTAGTTGCTCAGTTGTGTCAGACTCTTTGCAACCCCATGGACTGTAGCTCGCCAGGCTCCTCTGTCCTTGGAATTCTCCAGGCAAGAATACTGGAGTGGGATGCCATTCCCTTCTCCAGGAGATCTTCCCAACCTAGGGATCAAACCTAGGTCTCCTGTACTGCAGGCAGATTCTTTACTGTCTGAGCCACAAGGGAAGCCTTTTAAGGTACTAATTTAACTCAATAAATTGCTCATAGACCCTTCCATTTCTCAGTACCTGATAACCCTTTGAGAATTAATCTTGAGATTTGCTACACAACTTCCTTGTGGGGGATTATTTTATCTTTATGAACTTTAATTCTTTCGTTCCATTAGGATTTGTTGGCAGTTGGTTTCCATATACTTTGTATCAACTGGAAATTATTTACTTTTCTTGTCTTTTGATGGCTTCCCTTGAAGCTAAGTATTTTTTTTTATTGCCCTTTCTTCTTCTCTTTGATCTTTCTAGAAACTATTATAAGATGTATGACTATTTTCTTATCAAGGTGTCTTCTTCACTTTTTATAACGCTATAGTCCAGAGACTTTCCCCCCAACTCTTGGTCTTCTCAAACTTCTTCCCTATCATCCCAGTGATACAGCTCATTTCAGCTTCTGTGGCCCAACCTGAAGTGTGGAGGCCTTGTCATAGACTAGTATCTAAGGTAAACACTTGCTTCCCGTAATATGGTCCTCCACATTCCCTATGTACTTCTGCCAGACTTATTCCTAAAACGGTACTTTTGTTACTTTAATCCCATGATCAAATTTTTCACTTTTTTCATTACTTGCCAAAAAAATCCACCCTTTATTTTGATATATAGCCACCAAAATCTGGCCCACTACTCTCACTATCAGCACTCCACTTGGGACTTCCCTGGTGGTTCAGTAGTTGAGAATCTTCCCTGCAATGCATGGGATGTGGGTTTGATCCCTGGTCAGGAAGCCAAGATTCCACATGCTGAGTGCCAACTAAGCCCATGTGCAGCGACAAGAAATTCCACATGACACAAGGAAGGTCCCACGTGCTGCAACTAAGACTTGATGCAGCCAAATAAACAAATGAATGTAAAAAATAAACTCTCCACCCTAGACCCAGGAAATATATGCAAATCTCTGCCATATTTCCTCTGTACCATCACCTAACTCCAAAAGTCTCTCTGTTATCCTCCACTTGACTAAATCTTACTTTCCATTTCTTTTACAAACATCTCAATATCTGATCTCCTTCTGTCTCCCATAAACTCTATTTTCATTATTCTCTACAATGTTGCCTTCTCTTGTGAGATTAATTTGGGTAGTCATTAAGAGTTGGGAATATTTCATATATTTTTTGTATCTTCAAGATGCTTCATATAATGTTTAATACTAAGCAATCAGGTATTAAGGCTTGGTTGATTTTTTTTTAAGATAGAAACAGTACCTAATGATGGGTAAACCTACAAATATATAAGTAAGTATCTAAATGACAACCTAAAGATTTTTATTTATTTAAAAACCAATCAGGAACTATGGTGGCTTTTTAGGTATGTTTTCAGTATATGGTTGTTGTACATTAGGAGGAGAATGTCCTTGCATTGTGCAAAGCGCACTGGACTAGTAAGCCTGTGCAACTGGGAGAACAAATGTGTCCAGGTGGGTTCCGTTTTTAAAAATTAGGCCAACATAATATTTTTTTGATTTGCACTAACAAAGAAGCCCTCACTTTCTTAATCCCTAATGCACGCATGAGTTGTTTACTGGAATTCAGTCTGAGTATAAATTCCTAAATGTAACACTGACAGTATCTCTTATCAGATGACATGATTAATGATGTTTTCTTCAGAGTGGCTTCAGTGAGTGTTTATTAAGATGCTTCCCAATTCCTAATGCTATTTCAAAGATACAGTCAGATGATTATACTTATGAGCACCCTGAAGAATCAGAAAAGATAAGGCAGTGATTGAATGGTTTTAAATAATACATTTTACCCAGATTTAATTACTATGCAACTAGTGACTCTCTTCTCTGTTTTCTTATTTGTCCTTGTTTCCTTGTTCTCTAGGAAAGCCATTACTTTCTTTACCCTGATTTCTTTGCAGATGCTATGCAATGACTGGTATAACTCATTGCTTAGAGCAAGGAAAGAGCCAGGAGCCTCCCTTTTACAAAATGAAAATGTTTGGTTGTCAGATAAGCAATGAATCTGCTTCACACATTTAAAATCGTGCTTTTCTTCCTCCTCTTTGCTTACCATTTGGGTTTTTCACTTAACAGTCCTACCACTTGAAAGAGAATTAAGGACACCAGCCCTGTGAGGGTCTCCAGGAATGATATACCATGCAACAGAACAGCAAAGGCAAAGAGTTTGAGGTGAGAACATGTACATGTTAGAACAGAAAGAAGACCAGTCTGGCTGGAGCAGAATGAACAAGAGGAAAACCTCTGCTGAATGAGGTTAAAAGTTAGTAAGTTGAACAAAGCAAGCTGGATAAAGGAAGCTATCACATGCTCTGAATTTCTCTAATCACTAGTCACCATCAAATTGATTTATGGTTTGCCCCTGGCCTATAAATGCTCAAGTCTCTACTGGGAAGATTATGTCTTAAGTTATTACTGCTTAATAAGTTAATGTTCGCCTTCACAGGGACTTTCTGAATGCAAAAGCAATTTAAATATTCCCAAACTTGCCAGATCATAAAATTCCTGACTTCCCACTCTTAACCTCCTGAATCTCCAGAGAGGAGGCCTGGCAAACAGTATTTTTAAACAATTAATCCAGATGATTCTTATAATCAGGCAAACTTAGGAAATACAACCCCCAAAGTGAGATAAATATAACTTTGAATGTCGAAGGCAATTTTGAGCAGTAGCATCCCAAATTACATACTGCTTTACTAATATTTGTGGCAGTTCTAGCCAACTCAAGGTCCCTGAGTTGCCATTTTCCTCTCCCATGACCATGGTCCTCGTCTCTGATGAATCCCAAGGTACTTCTTTGACTCTAGAGATAACTTCAGATTTCTTCTCCATGCAGGAATCCAAAGCCACTACCAAGGGATAAGATCTGCAATAGGAAATGAGACTTATATGACATCCCTCTTATAGGGTTATCTCTAGACCAAGCAGATGTCTCAGGTGATTTTTATTTTGAGCAATATTGAATTAATACATGAAAAATGTATTTGTGTTTGGGGATTGATCTGTAAGGATAATTTTGGTTTTTGAACTCAGAAATATATCAATACAGACTTTATTGCTTCAGAATCTGAAAAAAAGGATTTTGAAATTTCTTTTATAAAAGTTTACATATATAGACATTTCTGGAGCATGGGGCAATGAAAATAAAAATTACCTTTAGAATTAGATAAACCTTAATTTCCATTCTTGCATATACTGCTTACCAACAATATTATCACCCAGTTAATACATGTCTTTGAATCTCTGATTCCTCATCTCCATAATGGAGACAAAATATCTTACACAATCGCTGTGATTCAAGATGAACATGTGTGAAACAGCTAGAACAGTTTTGGTCACATGGTGTGTACATGAAATAAAGCCTAGATTTCCTCCTTTCCTTTGCTTGAAACAGAAATCTCCTTCTATTAATAGACTTGCTTAGGAGACTGTTTCCTGTGTTCCTCTATTTGGTAACAGAATTTGGATAGTGTAATGTGGAAATCTTAAGAAATACTCTAAAATGTTATTTATTCAAAGTTTGATAACTTACACATATTCAAACAAGCAAAATCCTCAGTTAACCTTTTTAGTGTATAGGTATATGCCCTAGACTTGTAAGGAAACCATGGAATCACACTCCCTTAGAATTAAATAGTACCCTCAACATCATTAGTAGAATATATTGAATTCCTACAAGCAAATGATAAAAAAGATAAACTCAAATTGGGGCCTCATTTACAAAAATATGGGTCCTGGAGTTAATAAAGAATTGTCCAAAATTATGCTTTCTGCTTCTTCAGGAAAGAATAATGGCTGAGTTCTATGCAATCTCCAATTTTTAAAGTAATATTACATTGTATGTGCTCTACTACCATGAAGAGTCAGAAAAGTTAAATGAACCTAAGAAAAATAAATATAAAAAATAAGAAGAAATAAAAAATAAATATAAGAAGTCCAGAAAAATTTCCTAAATGAATCAGAAGAATACACTCTCTGAAGATAATAGTAATTCAACATTTTACTGAAGTTGAATGCAAATACCTCTCAAATTTTCCCAACTTCTCTGCTTCCTCTGCCCCTCAAGCATGTATACTTCTTCAAAATATGAATCATTTGGTTAAAATTTCAGGAAGTTAAATGATTGGCTCTTACTACCCGCCTTTTCTATTTGTTTCGTATATTTCATTAGTCCTGGCTAATGAATTTCTCTGATCATTAGAAATTCAGTGAATTTCCTAAGAAGTTTGAAAGGATTCTGTAAGAAATGACCATTGTATCCCTTATAGTGCTTAAGACAGTAATAGTAGGCATGAAATAAACTGGGGAAAAAAATGTTCATTTGGTATAAAAAGTGCCCTTTGGCAAATCTATTTCCACTGAAAACACACTGGTCACTAAGTTGTGATTTAGTTGTGCATGATACAGTGATTCAATCATGTGATCCTTTCCTCTGTCAAAGCCATCTGAGTGTCAGAGAAAACATAAGGTGGCTCTGCCTCGGTAAAGAAGAAACAGGTGTTATAACTGTGGAAACCTCTCCAGGAAGGAATGAATATAAAGATTCTTCTTCTATGAATCAGTGAAGAGTTTAATGCAAAAAAGACATGGTAGAGGAGCCATGCCTAGAGATGCTGACCTGGATTATAAACAGTGGGATGCTGGTAAAGGTTTGACAACCAGCTTTCTGGAAAACTTAGGTCCTAACTGGCACTGTTTGCATATTTTCATGAAATAAATACTCCTCCTGCGAAATTCAAGCTACCAACATGTCCTCACTGAACATGAAATTGGGATGCGTGTGCACAACAGGTCCAGTGGGCAGGAAGGGGCCAGTCCAGGACACTCTTACATATGAGTTTAGGACGGTTACTGTGAAAGCTTTCTGAAATCAACATAAGGCTTGTAAATTCTCTCATATTATTCAGTCTCCTGAGGTGGCAGGGAGTGAACCCCTTATTGAAAAGGGCCTAATTGCTTTTATTAAAATAAGACCAGTGAAAGAACGTTCTGAAAAGACTAAGTCCTAATCCTCAAATTATCTTTGGAGGCAGATAACCCAATGTTGCAGAATATATAGAAATGCTTCTCATCCATTTTTCTGTTCTTAAAGTAATCTGTTCTATAACAAATAATATTATTTCATATAGCAATCTTGAGCAGACTTTGAAAGTTTCCTGTGAGCCCACTTGGTCTTAACTATTGTTTTAAGTGAAGGCTTAAAAAAAAAATCAATGGCTTGGTCCCTGCCTCAGTATTATAAAATGTCTTTTCTTTTTCTTTTGATAGAGGCCCTAGAAGATTCTTATGAGAAGAATTTGGGTTTTTGTTTTTGTTCTCAATAGTAGTCTATGTTAGTCAGTTTAGGCTGTTAGAAAAACATACTATAAACTGGGTGGCTTAAACAAATATTTTTCACAGTCCTGGAGGTTAGAGAGTCTAAGATCAAGGTGCTGGCCAACATGATGTCTGATGAGCCCATCCTTCTTAGCTTGCAGCCGTCTTATCACATCCTCACAACATGGAGAGAGAGTTTGTATCTCCCCCTCTTTTTATCAGGATGTTAATCCCATCATGAAGGTCCCACCCTCACATCCTAATCTCAGCCTAATTACCTCCCAAAGGCCCCACCTTCCACCACCCCTGAGTTTAGGGCTGGGGGTTAGTACTTCAACATATGAGTTTGGGGGAGATGCAAACATTCGCTCTACAGTACAGTTACTTTCATATAACAATAGAAACAGAGGATGAAGGGCTGTGGCCAGAACTGGGGGCAGGAGGAAGCGGAGGACACATAAACTAGAGCAGAAAGCCTGATGCAGAGTTCAGCTTAACTAAAACAAACAAACAAAAATGTTTCCTTCCACTTGGACCAACTGGGACTATAGGTTGGACTATAGGTAGGTCCTATAGTAGTTATAGAAAAGTACAGGAAAGAAGGGCTTCCTTGGTAGCTCAGCTGGTAAACAATGCATCTGCCATGCAGGAGATCTGGGTTCAGTCCCTGGGTTGAGATCCCCTGGAGAAGGGCATGGCAACCCACTCCAGTATCCTTGCTGGAAGGCTATAGTCCATGGGGTCACAAAGAGTCAGACACAACTGAGCAACTAAGTACAACACAGGTAAGAAACCGTTTGGAATTAGTCAACCGAAAAGTAAGTAACCTGATCTACCTAAAAGGTTACAAAAATAAATTGGTATTAGAGTGATCTTTACAAAATAAGTTTGGACAACTTTGATTTATTTAAATGAATAAAAACAAAATGTTAATTTATGGACATAATTCGGTAGGCTAATTAGTCATGCAGTACAGCATTGCCCTTCAACAGTTTATTTCCATCAGCAGAATTAATCACAGCAGAGCAGATGTAGTAGGGACAATCCAAGGTTAAAACAAAATGATACGAAATAATGAACTAGAGTACAAAATGATAACCTGGAGAAAGTAATGATTTATTATTCTGCCAGAGCCTTCTGTGGATTGTGCGACCACTTTATGCAAGCCTGTCTCCCTTTTAACCAGATATCTCTGATTCTAGTGATCTTTTACTTTGCATGAATTTTATCTGCCTGTGAAGGTAATGCAACTGTGATAAGAGCCAATTAGTTTTGCACCATCAAGAAGAACAATGAAATGTGACTTAAGAAAACAAAGATAAAATTAACTGTCTAAATGAGACTACCCAGCAATCTCATCTTTACTATTTTCTTATAGGGCTAGAGCACCATACGTTCAGCATCATAAACTGAAGGACAAGTATAAGGATATTTGAGTTGGTTCAAAGACATGCTGTACTGAACACAATTCTCTCAGAGTTACATTAACCAGTAATTTAATGCTAACTTTCCACAGGACTTGATATCTGTATCTACATCTAAGGATTACATTACAGACAAACACAGGCATCGGGTAGCACTATGGGGGACCAAATCCCCTTTAAAAGCTCTGTTTGGAATCTTGATTATGAAACCAACTGAGCAAAAGAGTCTTCCGCTGAACATCATCTAGCTCCATTATACCATCACTGTTCTTTTCCTGTTGCTTCAGTATACCCAGGAATATTGCAAAGTTTCAGTTGCTGAGCTGTTGTGAAAATGAAGCACTTTTGGGAGGTAAACTTTTACATCTCTTGTGTTTAGTCACTTATGCTTCTGGTAAGAGATGGATGCAAATAATGGCTGAATAATACAAACCTGTTATATTTTTCAGATCTCATTTATTTATCATCTAAAACAATCAATTTCAGTTTCAATAAGTTTTTTTTCGAGGGTTTAGAAAAATTGTCAATGAAGGATTGTATTTCTTAAGCCAAGAAACTGGCACACATAGATCATGGAACAGACCAGAGAGCCCAGAACTCACACTCATATGGCCAATTCATCTACGACAAAGGAGCCACAAATATACAATGGAGAAAGGACAGTCTTTTCAATAAACGGTGCTAGGAAAATCGTACAGTCACAAGCAACAGAATTAAACTAGACTACTTCTTTCATCATACACACAAATTAACCCAAAATTGGTAAAAGACTTAAAAGTGAAAGGAAACCATAAAGCTCTTAGAAGAAAATATAGGTGATAAGCTCCTTGATATCAGTCTTGGCAATGTTTTATTGAACCTGACTCTGAAAGCAAAGACAACAAAACCAAAAATAAACAAGTGGGGCTGCATCAAAATGCAAAGCTTCTGCACAGCCGAAGCAATCATCAATGAAATTAAAAGGCAACCTACAGAATGAAAGAAAAATTTGCAAATCATACATCTGATAAGGGGTTAATATCCAAAATATATAAAGAACTCATAGACCTCAATATAATAATTTTTATTTAAAAATGCACAGAAAATTTAAGTAGGCATTTTTCCAGAGAGTGATACAGATATCCACTAGGCATATGAAAAAATGCTCAGCATCACTAACCTTCAGGAAAATGCAAATCAAAACCACAGTGAAATATCACCTCACATCTGTTAAGAGTGTGTGTGTGTGTATGTGTGCAGTTAGTCAGTCGTCTCCAATACTTTGCAACCCCATGGACTGTAGCCTGCCAGGATCCTCTGTCCATAAGATTATCCAGGCAAGAAAACTGGAGTGGGTAGCTATTTCCTTCTCCAGGGGATCTTCCTGACCAAAGGATCGAACCTAGGTCTCTTGCATTGTAGGCAGATTCTTTACTGTCTGAGCCACTAGGGAAGCCACTGTTAGAGTGGCTATTAGTAAAAAGACAAGAACTAAGAAGTGTTGGCAAGGATGTAGAGAAAAGAGAACCCTTGTGCATTATTGGTGGAAATGTAAATTGGAGCATCCATTAAGGAAAACAGTATGAAAGGTCTTCAAAAAATTAGAAGTGGAACTACCATATGATCCAGCAATTCCACTCTGCGTATTTATCCAAAGAAAATGAAAACACTAATTTAAAAAAATATATATGTACCCCTGTGTTCATTGCAGCATTATTTACAACAACTAAGATATCAATAACCTCAGGTATGCAGATGACACCACCCTTATGGCAGAAAATGAAGAGGAACTAAAAAGCCTCTTGATGAAAGTGAAAGTGGAGAATGAAAAAGTTGGGTTAAAGCTCAACATTCAGAAAATGAAGATCATGGCATCTGGTCCCATCACTTCATGGCAAATAGATGGGGAAACAGTGGAAACAGTGTCAGACTTTATTTTGGGGGGCTCCAAAATCACTGCAGATGGTGATTGCAGCCATGAAATTAAAAGACGCTTACTGCTTGGAAGGAAAGTTATGACCAACCTAGATACCATATTGAAAAGCAGAGACATTACTTTGCCAACAAAGGTCCGTCTAGTCAAGGCTATGGTTTTTCCAGTGGTTGGATTTTTCCAGTGGTATGGATGGTTGTGAGAGTTGGACTATAAAGAAAGCTGAGTGCCAAAGAATTGATGCTTTTGAACTGTGGTGTTGGAGAAGACTCTTGAGAGTCCCTTGACCGCAAGGAGGTCCAACCAGTCCATCCTAAAGGAGATCAGTCCTGAGTGTTCATTGGAAGGACTGATGCTAAAGCTGAAACTCCAATGCTTTGGCCACCTCATGCAAAGAGTTGACTCATTGGAAAAGACCCTGAGAAAGGGAGGGATTGGGGGCAGGAGGAGAAGGGGACAACAGAGGATAAGACGGCTGAATGGCATCACTGACTCGATGGACGTGAATCTGAATGAACTCTGGGAGTTGGTGATGGACAGGGAGGCCTGGTGTGCTGTGATTCATGGGGTCGCAAAGAGTCGGACATGACTGAGTGACTAAACTGAACTGAACTGAAGATATAGAAACAACCTAAGTGTCCATCAGTGGATAAAGAAAATAGTGTATACGCAGACACACACACACATACACATACACACTGAAATACTATTAAGCCTTGAAAAAGAATGATTTTTTCCCATTTCCAAAAATGTGAATAGACCTTGAGGGCATTATGTTAAGTGAAATAAGTCAAACAGAAAGATAAATACTGTATGATATCATGTGATACCACATTTTTATGTGAAATCTAAAAAACAAAAGAAACTAATAAAGTAAACAAAAACCCAAGCTAACAGATACAGAGAACAGATTGGTGGTAGCCAGAGGTGGGCAAAACAGGTGAAGGGAATCAGTACAAAAGGTACAAACTTCAAGTTACAAATAAATGTCATAAGGATGTAATATACGGCATGGTGCACACGTGCATGCTAAGTCACTTCAGTCATGTCCAACTCTTTGCAACCCTAAGGATGCACCAGGCTCCTCTGTCCATGGGACTCTCTAGGCAAGAATACTGGAGTGGATTATCATGCCCTCCTCCAGAGAGTCTTCCTCACCCAGGGATTGCACCTACATCTCTTGTCTCCTGCATTTCCAGGCAAGCTCTTTACCACTAGTGCCACCTGCAAGCCTGTACAGCATAATAACTGTATTTAATAGCTCAGCTGGTAAAGAATCCGCCTGCAATGCGGGAGAACTGGGTTCGGTCCCTGGGTTGGGAAGATCCCCTGGAGAAGGGAAAGGCTACCCACTCCAGTATTCCGGCCTGGAGAGTTCCATGGACTGTATAGTCTACAGGGTCACAGAGAGTCGGACACAACTGAGCGACTTTCACCCACACTCAATAATATAATATTGCATATTTGAAACTTGTTGAGAGAGTGAATCTAAAAAACCTTCATCACAAGAAAAGAAAGAGAAAAAGAAAAAAATTGACACTATTCAGGTGGTAGTGGTAACTAAACATTGTGATGATCATTTCACAAAATGTACAAACGTCAAATCTTCGTGTTGTGCACCTGAAACCTAATCTAATGTTATATGTCAATTATACCAACACATTAAAAAAGAAACTAGTATTAAAAATAGAAAAAAATTTTAAAAATTGAATTATTTAACCTTCAGTTCAGTTCAGTTCAGTCGCTCAGTCGTGTCTGACTCTTTGCGACCCCATGAATTGCAGCACACCAGGCCTCCCTGTCCATCACCAACTCCTGGAGTTCCCTCACATTCACGTCCATCGAGTCAGTGATGCCATCTAGCCATCTCATCCTCTATTGTCCCCTTCTCCTGCCCCCAATCCCTCCCTGAGTCTTTTCCAATGAGTCAACTCTTCGCATGAGGTGGCCAAAGCATTGGAGTTTCAGCTTTAGCATCATTCCTTCCAAGGAAATCCCAGGGTTGATCTCCTTCAGAATGGACTGGTTGGATCTCCTTGCAGTCCAAGGGACTCTGAAGAATCTTCTCCAACACCACAGTTCAAAAGCATCAATTCTTCAACGCTCAGCCTTCTTCATAGTCCAACTCTCACATCCATACATGACTACTGGAAAAACCATAGCCTTGACTAGACGGACCTTAGTCAGCAAAGTAATATCTCTGCTTTTGAATATGCTATCTAGGTTGCTCATAACTTTTCTTCCAAGGAGTAAGCGTCTTTTAATTTCATGGCTGCAATCACCATCTGCAGTGATTTTGGAGCCCCCCAAAATAAAGTCTGACACTGTTTCCACTGTTTCCCCATCTATTTGCCATGAAGTGATGGGACCTGATGCCATCTTCTTCGTTTTCTGAATGTTGAGCTTTAAGCCACCTTTTTCATTCTGCTCTTTCACTTTCATCAAGAGGCAATTTTTAGTTCCTCTTCACTTTCTGCCATAAGGGTGGTGTCATCTGCATATCTGAGGTTATTTAACCTTACAGAAATCTATATGGCAAAGCAACAATGAAAGCAAATAACAATCTTGAATATATGCATGATATATATGACAAATGATCTATAGCTTTAGTGTGTAAAGAGAAATAAATGAATCAGAGAAATGATGATCATCTCAGAAAAAAATGAACATAAACAAGTATGAATAATTCACAGAAGGAAAACAAGGGCAAAATGAGAATGGGATGGAATTTAAGCTTCCTAGTAATGCAAGAAAGAAAATTAAAATAAAATATATAGTTTTTTTTTTTTTACTTCCAAATAGAAAAAACTAACAATTAATTCTCAGTACTATATGGGCTTCCCTTATAGTTCAGTCGGTAAAGATTCCACCTGCAATGCAGGAGACCATGGTTCAATTTCTGGGTCAGTAAGATCCTCTGGAGAAGGAAATAGCCAACCACTACAATAGTTTCGCCTGGAGAATCCCAAGGATAGAGGAGCCTGGCAGGCTACAATCCATGGGACCGCAAGAGTCAGACACGACTTAGCAACTAAATCATCACCACAATATTACTTGGGCTTAGCATGAGTATGTGCATGCTCATTCTCTCAGTCCTGTCTGATCCTTTGTGACCCCATGGACTGAAGCCCACCAGGCTCCTCTATGGAATTTTCCAGGTAAGAATACTGGAGTGGGTTGTCATTTCCTCCTCCAGGGGATCTTCCTGACCCAGGGACTGAACCTGCAGCTCCTGCAGCTCCTGCATTGGCAGGCAGATTATCACTGAGCCACCTGGTTTAGGCAAATATATTAACGCATATGTTGTTTGCAAAAGTATAAATTTGCTGATTTTTTGAGATCTGTTTTGAATTGTTTATGCTTTTTGATTCAATAATTCCAGTAGTTAAGAATGTACCCTAGGAAAGTAATCACATATGTGCTCAGAAATTTTGCTAAGAGGATATTCTTGTTAGTGTTGCTTAAGGTAGTGAAGACTAAATGACAACCTTAAAATATATCTATTGAGAAAAAGTTTATTAAATAAGTTAAACTGCATCCACTCAAGGACACTGTGGATCCATGAAAGCCATGGTTCATGAACTTGTCTGCAATTTAGAATCATCTGAAGATATTTTAAAAATTCCAAAGCCTGGGCCACTTTTCCAAAATCATTATTTCTGAGAATGAGACTGAGGTATCATTATCTTTTAAGCTCCCAGTTGCAGTGAACAATGTTGTTTGGAAACTATTACATTAAGGTGATATCACAAAAATGTATTATCATGAAGGAATGTTTACAATATATTGCTTTGTCAAAAAGACAAGACGCAAAATAGTATTACTGAGGATATAGCAGTGTCCTTTAGAGTACTAACTGGTGTTCTGTGTGCAAGGTGAATCATTACTGAAGGGGCAGTCTCAAGCCTTAGATGACACCATCCACCTTTACCAAATCAAACTGGGCAGCCAGTCTGTGACCTGGTCATAAGCTCAGTGTATCTTGGCATCAAGATCTCTGACCAACTTTACATCCGTCCACATCCAGTAGCGTTGACATACACACACTACCACATGTAAAATACGTAGCTAGCAGGGAGCTTCTGTATGCGCAGGGAGCTCAGCTCAGTGCTCTGCGATGACCTAGGATGGGGGGATGAGGTGGGAAGATTCAAGAGGGAGGGGATACGTGTATACATATAGCTGATTCACTTCACTGAACAGCAGAAATTAGCACAACATTGTAAAGCAGTTATACTCCAATTAAAAAGAAAAATCTCTGACCAAATGGAGTAAGCTGTGTCAATCAGAATCTTGCTCTGAGGAAACTGCAACTGTGAATTTTGAAGGAATCAGGCAGTGAGACTGAAGCTGAAAGGATGTACAAGGAAAGTCTTAAGGCAGAGAAGGGGCCAGGAAAAAAGTAACGTAATAAACAAGTAGACAGCATTAGTTAGCGAAAGCTGTGAAGTAGTGAGAGACTAATGGGTGAGCAAGAGACAGGTGGGAGAGACAAGTTTGAAAAGACATGCAAAATAGGGAACCACCCAGAGAGTATCTGAAGTGTGGTATTAATGCAGATCCACAAACATTTGCTTGGAGTGTCGGAATGTCCTCTTTCTGAGTAACCTCCTTAAAAACAATTGTGCTTTAATATTAATCACTTGTCAGTATTTTTAGGCAGATGTTTTAGCATTAAAGACCTAGCACACCAAAGATATTCAACCCAAGGTTTAGTATCTTTGAGGATATTTGAAGACACTCTGTATGGAACTTAAGTATTGACAGTATATGTTAAGAAAATCAATTTTCAGATCTTCGTTTTTTAAAATTAATTTTTTCTTGAATGTGCCTATGGTCAAAATATCATGTCTATTTTCCTTCCTTAGCTTCACTTTCCCTAATGCCTTTGTCTATTTTACTAAAAAACAACAACAACAACAACAACAAAACCGCATCTCTCATCCATTCTGAATTTACAAACTGCATTGTATAAAGATTCAGTTCAGTTCAGTTCAGTCGCTCAGTTGTGTCTGACTCTTTGCGACACCATGGACTGCAGCATGCCAGGCCTCCCTGTCCACCACCAACTCTTGGAGTTTACTCAAACTTAAGTCCATCAAGTCGGTGATGCCATCCATCCAACCATCTCATCCTCTGTCATCCCCTTCTCCTCCCGCAATCAATCTTTCCCAGCATCAGGGTATTTTCCAATGAATCAGTTCTTCACATCAGGTGGCCAAAGTATTGTATAAAGGATATAAAGTATTGCATAAAGATTATGAGGTACCAAACAACAGTTCAAAATTTTGGCATCTGGAAGCCTCCTTTAATCAAGACACTGTTTGGGTCTCTGTTTTATTTTTAAAAAATGATTTCAAGAAGGATGTAGTGAAATATAATACAAATATATAATACATGTTGTATTTTTATTTTTTTTACTTCTTACAACCATCTCAAGTTTTGGTTAAAAAAAAAAGTGGTGGAGGTAGCTTAATAGGTTTCAGAGTCCTTTTAACATATACTCAGACTCATATGACATATATTTTCCATAACATTTGCTAAAATATCATAGATATTGTAAATTTGTATTTGTCTTTTCTTTGGGTAGGTCTCCTGTTCACCATCACATGTCAACCACTTCTCTATGTATTTTTCCATTCCTGCCACATACTTATTCAAATTTAGGCTAACTTAGATGAAATGTGCTATGAATTCTTTCATAATCACTTAGAAACAACAATAAAAAGAAATTTGTAAGCCATATACTTGTAAGTGGGCTTCCCTGGTGGCTCAGGTGGTAAAGAATCCACCTGCAATGCAGGAGACCTGGGTTCAATCCCTGAGTTGGAAAGATCCCCTGGAGGAAGGCATGGCAACTCACTCCAGTATTCTTGCCTGGAGAATCCCCATGGACAGAGGAGCCTGGCGGGCTACAGTCTATGAGGTAGCAGAGTCAGACACGATTGGGCAACTAAGCACAGTACAGCACATACTTATAAGTGAATGCTCAATTTCCAAAATTTGTCTCATTTTAGGAATATCCACAGGAATACTCACCTGTGGATATGACCTTTACTGAAGAAAAACTATCCATTTTATTAAGAAATATATTTCCAACAAAACCTTACTTTAATATTTCATAATAAATTATTAAAAATGCAATTCACTTATCTATCATTGATCATTTAATATTAAATATAATTATAACACAATACAAAAGAATTTTCCAGAAATGGTAGTAGATAATAAGTGAATTTGCAAATGTCATTTTATATGTATATTTTGCTTCAGAGAGGTATAAAAATGTAATCAATAAGTCTTTTTGAAACATAAATATTTCAAAAAAATACATTCTATTAGGACAAGAAAAATCAGTGGGGGTAAATGTAATGGAAATATGAGTATAAGAAGGAAAAGGGATAATGTGTACTATCTGACAAAAACATCTTGATATATTTTTCAAATGTATGACTGTGGGCACCAAATCACTGTGACATTAGATTCCATTAGCTATACTTAAGAGCTCTGTAACAGTCTTAAGTTAAAATGTTAATATTTTAATATTACAGACATGGCACATTTGTTAGCTATTAAGCCCATGATTTAAAATGTAAATATTTTACTTAAAATGAGCAATTGGATATCTGAATTTTTCAAAAAGTTTTAGGGAATAATAAAAATGATTCAAGATTCATATATGGGACACTTTATATTTAGTCTATAATATTTTCTTACCATCATAATTGAGTTTTTTGAAGACATGGAAAAACATTCAAAATATATTGCTTATTAAGTGACTGTCATAATGTGATAGGTTGCAATTTTTAAAATCTAGAATAAAATGTTAAAAATGTAATACTATTATCAATTTTAGCATATTATGTCAATTATTTAAAAAGTGTTCATCAGATTATGTATAATATTAAATGCTAAAATATTAACAATGATTATCTCTGAGTGGTAAAATTATGTGTGAATTATTTTCATTTTTGTTTATCTCTGTCTTTAATTTATAATAAAGACATATGACATTGTAACAAAAATTTTAAAATAAAACAGCAAAGTGTATTCTTTGATCTGGACATCAACAACTTTTCTAAGCAAAAACAATAACAACAAAATTTCCTGCAGAATTAGACCCTTTCATAGTAATTTGTCACGGTTTAGCCGTGACAAATGCTAAAATAAAACCTTGTTTCTTTATCCTAAATTCAGCTGTCTTTATCTAGGATTCTCAGGACATCTATTCTGAATAAGGAGTGCAGAATCAGAACCCCTAATAGCAATGGTACTACCTCACTAAAAATATGCTGCATACGTCTTTGTAAAAAGGCCAATCAGCAGAAAACATATTCTACAAAGGCACCTCCTGCATGGTCCTGAATTATAACTTGCCTTAACTGAAAAATATAGGAACTAAAGAACACAGAAATAGCAGTCAACTTACATTCTAAATTAAGTGTGAATTATTATTCTTCAAGGAGTTCTGAGGCTGTTCAGTGTGTATTAAATCTTGAACAAGTTACAGGATTTTGGAACTGAACAGTAATTGGTTTGTAAAACTGGCTTAGGCATTTCCATCTGCACACATAAAATTCTGATTAATTTTCTTGCATGCTATGTGGTGAGGCATAGCAATGTATTTTGACATTGAGATCTTATCCACATTTAGAGGACTGAAAGGTCATTATACTTTCACTCTCTGTCAAGACATTGCTTGATAATAATGGACTGTACAAAAATAGTACCAGGTGACACTTGGCTCCCAGTCAAATGGAGCTCTGCTCTATCTACACCTACACTTTTCAAAGGACTCAATTCTACAAACATTGGACTGAACACTGGTTGTGTTAGTTTCACCCTGCATAGTTTGGAAATATCCTGACTAGATGCTCTCCTGATTACCCTATGTCTCTTTGTGTCTCTTTCTTCAACTCTATAATGTCCCCTTAACTCAAAATATAGAAAACAAAGTTTGACAGGGAATGTAAATAATTATAATAAGCAATATTCTAACAAAAATAAAATATTCTAATAAGGAAAGATGGAATTTTACTTAATCTAGCTCAGTGGGTTAGTGAAATAGAACTTCGAATGCCAAATGGAATATAAAGGCAAGACCACCATGTTTTGAACCTGCACATATTTCAAATGTACAGGTTATGGGATTCTGTGGGTTATATCTAAGCACTTAAGGAAGAGAGCACTTGGATTTCATGTGACGATAGGAGACATTATTCCCCTTTGAAGTGGGACTTTGATTGAAATAGAAACAGCTTAAAATAAAATACAGTGATGAACAATGCAAATGCCCTTTGATTTGAATGAGGCCTCACAGAGAGGATAAACTGCACTAAGTTCGTACTGCCCTCCAAACCAATCCTCATCCACAAAAAGATTCTATTTTTCATTTTAATATGTGATTTATTGTCCAAAGCCAGCTGGTAAAGGATCCGCCTGCAATGCCTGAGACCCCAGTTCGAGCCTTGGAGAAGGGATAGGCTACCCACTCCAGTATTCTTGGGCTTCTCTGGTGGTTCAGCCATAAAGGAATCCACTTGAAATGTGGGAGACCTGGGTTCAATGCCTCTGTTGGGAAGATGCCTTGGAGGGGGGCATGGCAACCCAATCCAGTATTCTTGCCTGGAGAATCCCCAAGGACTGAGAAGCCTGGTGGGCCTCAGTCCATGAGGTCACAAAGAGTCCAAAGAGTCAGACACAACTGAGTGACTAAGCACTGCAGAGCACATTGCTATTACTGATTAACGCAAAAAACTTCATAAAAGCAGATTTTTGTGCTAGATTTTGCTAGCTCTTCTATGGTTCGCCATCATGATCTCACTCTTAAATTGTTCACACACACACCCCAAAACTTTCTTAGTTTATTTGGAGATTGACAGTGACTATCATAATTTCACAGTTGCTTCTGATGAAGACTTGAACACCAGAATTTGAACCCCAGTGTTAATACTGACAATGTTTGACATTTGATAAGGTACTTAACATCCAAACATTTGTTTCATCATTCTTTAACGTGGAAATGGTAACATCTGCCTCACGCTGTGCAAGGGAAAAAATGAGGTAATAGGAAAAGAGCTTCCATTGTTTGTAATACGTAATAGTTCCTCAAGAAGTGTTCCATGGCACTCTATCCTTCTGTACCATCTATTTTAATAATTTTAATTAGGCAAACTTATTTTAATAATTTTAATTTATTAAAAATCAGCCATGGGAGAATCTCTGTAGCACCAGTAACTATGTGAAAAGAATACTCCACTCATCCAAAGTTCATTGAATTCAGTCAGAAATCAATCTATATTAGACTGAATTCCAGTTTGTAATTGCTTTGTTCATGCTCTGTATTAACCTTAACATGCTCCAATGTACTTACCTTATTGGTGCATTTGTTTAATGAATGTCCTTAATAATTCCATCAATGTCAATGCTATTTATTCTAAACGTTTTAATTGCCTTTGGACTTCAATTAGCACAGAGTTGTTACATTAAAAAGTAGAATATAAGTTTAAGAAACAAATATGGCTTGATTTGGCTAAAAATCCAAAGGCAAATGGTGACAAAAGAATCTGAAGCTATGGACAGACTTACTATTAGTGAAGATCAAATTATTGAAGGCTTACTACAAGGGAAAGTGTATGAATAAAAATCTTCCTGCAAATGTAGGATTAACCACAAAGCAATTAATGAAAAGCTGTGTCACTCATCCATATGTGAAGAAAATATTAAATAGTCATTTCCATGCTGTTGTGACCTTTGTTTCCCTGGGCAATGACAACTTTAGAAGCAATCAAACCTTAGTGAGTAATCACATTAGTGACTGGGTCTAGTTGCTATATAGATTTTTTCTTGGGACTTCAAATTCTCTTTTCCTTGTGGGGCTATTAAAAAAATATTGAGAGTGTTAGTCAATTATCCCAAGAAATGCTGCTCTGGAAATTTCCATGGGTATGGTAAAGGGCAAGTTAATTAGAATAAAAAGAAACAACTCCTGGTTTTCTTCATCAACTTCCATCTGTTGTTTAGAAATCAAAATTACAGCATACTTTCACTGATAAAAAGTGCAGACACCTAACAGTAAACAAGAAAGATTTACAATCCCTTTTCCTACTAGAAAAAGGTTCTAGCTCATTTCCCCTATAACTGGAACATTGAGTAGATAAAACCTCAGTGTAGTAAAATCTCTACTTATGCAATTCAGCATCACCATGGAAACATCTTCCCCTCAGTGAAATAATGAGATGGTAATGAAAACAGCTGCCACATAATGAGCCTAGGCACAAGCAGAGGCCGAGTTCCTCATGCCAAAAAGTGAGTGACAGGAGGGTCGACTAGATGGAGGTGGGATGAGCAAGGAGTAAGAAGAAAGCCATCAGTGGGTATTGTGGAAAAGGGCAGGAATAACTCCATAAAATTCTAATATCAAAGTGCTCGAGTTTTGATTTTTGCAAATTTTGGTACTGAGTTTGTGGCATTCCCAGTGCAGAGACAAATGTGGTATACAAACTGAGTTTTGATTATCTCAGTTCAACCTAACATTTTACACATTTAACATGTCAAACTATGTAGCTTGACCATTCAGGGTTCCACATTCTGCCGGGTCCTCGGGAACTTGTGTCATAACAACATCAGGATGCCAGGAGGATAGTTATATTTGGGGGACATGAAAGGATATGATGTCATCCCTTAGAGTACTCCCAAGTGAATAGAAACTACACCTGCCTCCTCCAGTGAAACCTGGGCCCGCTGATATGAAGATTATGAGCAGAAATTGGTAGGAACTAAATATATACATTTGTTATTGTTTAGTTGCTAAGGTGTGTCCAACTCTTTGCGACCCCATAGACTGTAGCGCATCAGGCTCCTCTGTCCATGGGATTTCCCAGGCAAGAATACCAGAGTGGATTGTCATTTCCTTCTCCAGCAGATCTTCCCAACCCAGTGATCAGATCGAACCCACATCTCCTGCATATATATACATACACAGACACACACATCACATGTATACTTGTGTGTATGTGTGTGTAGCTGAATCACTTTGCTGAACATCTAAAACTAATACAACATTGTAAATATACTTTAATAAAAAATTAATTTAGCAAAATAATTTAAAATATTTTTTTCTAAAAAAAAGAGTAGCCTGTTGAGAAGTGTGCAGAGCTACATAGTGTTTAAAATGTAATGTTCTGAAATCAGAGAGGAATTGATTTGAACTCTGGCACTTTCATATACCAATTGTGACCAGGAGCAAATGTCTCTAATTCTAAATTTCTTCACCTGTAAGATGAAGTCAATAATAGTACTTGCCACGAGTGGTTGTGAAAATTAAATGAGATAATGCTTGTACAATACCAGTCACAATGAGTGTTCAAATATTAAGTTCAGTTCAGTTCAGTTGCTCAGTCATGTCCAGCTCTTTGCAAATCCATGGACTGCAGCATGCCAGGCCTCCCTGTCCATCACCAACTCCTGGAGTTTACTCAAACTCATGTCCATTGAGTCGGTGATGTCATCCAACCATCTCATCCTCTGAAATCCCATTCTCCTCCTACCCTCAGTCTTTACCAGCATCAGGGTCTTTTCCAGTGAGTCAGTTCTTCACATCAGGTGGTCAAAGTATGGGAGTTTCAGCTTCAACATCAGTCTTTCCAATGAATATTCAGGACTGATTTCCTTTAGGATGGACTGGTTGAATCTCCATGCAGTCCAAGGGACTCTCAAGAGTCTTCAACACCACAGTTCAAAAGCATCAGTTTTTTGGCACTCAGCTTTCTTTATAGTCCAACTCTCACATCCATACATGACTACTGGAAAAACAATAGGCTTGACTAGATGGAACTTTGTTGACAAAGTCATGTCTCTGCTTTTTAATATGCTGTCTAGATTGGTCATAATTTTTCTTCCAAGAAGTAAGCTGCTTTTATTTTAATGGCTGCAGTCATCATCTGCAGTGATTTTGGAGTCCAAAAGAATAAAGTATGCCACTGTTTCCACTGTTTCCCCATCTATTTCCCATGAAGTGAAGGGACCAGATGCCATGATCTTCGTTTTCTGAATGTTGAGTTTTAAGCCAACTTTTTCTTTCTCTTCTTTCACTTTCATCAAGAGGCTCTTTAGTTCTTCTTCACTTTCTGCCATAAGTGGTGTCAGCTGCATATCTGAGGTGATTGATATTTCTCCCAGCAATCTTGATTCCAGCTTGTGTTTCATCCAGCCAAGCATTTCTCATGATGTACTCTGCATATAAGTTAAATAAGCAGGGTGACAATATACAGCCTTGATGTACTCCTTTTCCTATTTGGAACCAGTCTGTTGTTCCATGTCCAGTTCTAACTGTTGCTTCCTGACCTGCATACAGATTTCTCAAGAGGCAGGTCAGGTGGTCTGCTATTCCAATCTCTTGAAGAATTTTCCACAGTTTGTAGTTCAGATATTAACTACTAATTATTTTATTACAAGTAAACAGGCTGACAGATGGCAAAAGCTTTGGGGAGACTGTATACTACATTTTTAAAAAGATGTTCATATAGTATTAAAAGACCAACTAAGATTGGGTAGCCTATGTTTGGAATTGCCCCATTCTATATATTAATATTCTATAAACATGCTTCACAGCCTGGATATAACAGAGGAACAGAGGGGAAAAAAGACAAGCTATATAACTTTTACAGAGTTAAAATTTCTCAGGAAGGATTGACCAAAATATTTAAGGGTGCTAGTGAGAGATGTCACACACTGTGAGGTACATCAGCTAACGAAAAGCAAGTGTCATGGGCAGATGCAAGCGAGGGCTGTAAGCGAATGCAGATATTCTTGAAGTTGAAAGGAAGTAGAGAGGAGGCTAGAATGATGCATCTGAATGTTGAGGAAACCAAAGCAGTTATTCATAAGAGTTCCATGTCCAAGGGCAGTGTGCGTTCGAAGGCAGGTGGGGCTAATTGAGAGTCCAAAGTGCAGTCAACAAAACTCACATCAGGAGGTCAATATCCCAGCTTCCCCTGGCCAGGCCAGCTCATTTGTACCACCTGTCTCCTACTCCACTGGAATTTGACTGGCTTTCTCGGATGACTCGGAGTCCTTCTTCATCACTATCCAGTAGTGAACCCTATTCTCTCTCCCCATTGTTGGGTTCCCATGCAGTAAGGGGTTCTGCAAGCATCCTCTTTTGGGATCCTGCCCAAGCCATGACTCTGCTCCCTGGTATTGATCAAACCCTTCCTTTCAGGTCAACCCTGTAGCCCAGGGTTGTTCTTGATTAATAGCATCTTCACATATTAGCCTTTCTGCTCTCTCCTCCCTCAATCCGGCTGCTGAAGTGCTCCTAGGTGTCTCAAGAGATCACCATCAATGGCTGGTGCAATGTCTCCTCCCTCTGACTGGTTTTAGTTGAGGTAGAAGGAAGAATGCTAAAACTTTCATCTTTACATGTATAATCAGAAAACCTCTGCTGATGACAGAGGGATGATGAGAGACACTCACCGTTAGATAATGTATCACTTTGGCAGCTGTGTTTGGTGATGGTTTAGTCACTAAGCCATGTCTGACTCTTGCTGTAGCCTACAAGGCTCCTCTGTCTGTGGGACTTTTCAGAAAAGAATAATAGAGTGGGTTGCCGTTTCCTTCTCCAGGGGAAACCAAACGTGAGTCTCCTGCTTTGCAGGTGGATCCTTTACCGACTGAGCCACCAGGGGAAAATGTGCAGTCAATTACTCAAATGCACAGAAATGGTGGTGAAAATCTCATATTTTTACCATTTCAATGTCTTAAACTTGGTATCATTAAAATTCAATGTCTTTGACAAGACAAACAATAAGAAGAAAATTTCCCTTCTCCTTTTCTTTCTCCTATTCAGTCTTCCTTGCTCTCCCCTAAGTGAACTAAGTTCCCTGGGGGTCTATACATCAGCTTGATGTATCTCTGTGTTGAAGATGAGTGTGGGGGAGAACGGTAGTCTGGTTAGCTGTCTCTTGTCACACCTGGCCTTCAGACATCATGACCTGACATCTGCTATGTCTGGCTAATTTTAGCCTTTGAAATCATGAGCTGCCATCTGCTGCTGACAGCCAAGATATGGTGCTGGTTTGGTGCTGGTTTAGTACCTGGTTGGGCTTCCCTGGTGGCTCAGATGGTAAAGAGAGCAGTGTGAGAGACTTGGATTCCATCCCTGGGTTGGGAAGATCCTCTGGAGAAGGTAACAGCTACCCACTCCAGTATTCAGGCCTTGAGAATTCCATGGACTCTATAGTCCATGGGATCTCAAAGAGTCGGACACAACTCAGTGACTTTCACTTCACTTAGAACCTAGTCACGTGATCTCATGCATTTGGAGCTTTTCTCATCATAACTTCAGCCCTTTGCTGGTCCTCCAGATTTTCAACACTTCTATATACCTCTTGAGAGTTCCAGAACACCCAAGTCTTTCCCCTTTCCCATGCTGGAATGTGTGTTCGCCTCTATGAGACCTTCAGTCTCTGCTGCCCAGACTCTTCCTCCAGGCATGAACATCAAAGTCCTACACATGGAGGTTCTTGCAGAGCTTCTGTAAGGGGCCTTTGTTTTTCTTTCTTTTCCTTGAATTCCCTCTAAACCTATTGGGGTTTTCTAGATTAGGAGGGATCTAAATCTTTGTCATGCTCCTCTCATCTTCTTGACAGCTAGCTGAAATTTTATTATTTTTCATAGTGGTGAAAAAGATGCCCTAACATTAAATAGTAGATTCTTTCCATTTTAGGATTTGTAATGTAAATCAGATTTTCAAACCATACATAAATTGTGACTCAGTAATAGTTTATAAAATAAATAAATTTTTCTTAAAAATTAAATAGAATCAAATCAAACAGAAAATACTACTCTACCACATAATAAAAATAATTAGTTTCATAAAACTTCTGTTTTAATTCTCTGTGTATTGTATGTTGGATATGTATTTGTTTCTGTGAGTTACTATTAAAAAAAGCTTGAAAGGCTCTGGTATCAACTATGCTCAGTTCTCCAAAAGTTGACTTTTGGGAACCTAAATATTTGCATCCTTATAATTGTTTGACTCTAGCAAATCAAAATGCTTTACTCTATTGTTTGTCTTTGCTCTAAATTTTCAGTGCTTTATTCCATATTCTATGGGTTGGCCAAAAACTCATTTGGATTTTCCTATAAGATGTTACAAATTTTTTGGTCAACCCAATATCTTGTCTTCCTCCAAGGCAATGAATAGCACTGGATGATTGGGTAAAGATGCTTATGACAAGAAGACAAGAAAGAAAAATGAAACCTGGGACTGAAATCTTCATATATTTTTCTATTAAATGGTCTCAGAATGTATACCAACAGTTAATTTCCCAAGAAGGTGAAAATAAAAGGATTTACATAGTTCCATATAAAAGAAGCCATGATCCTTTTATGCAATAACTATATATAACATTTATTGAATAACTAACATATGCCAGAAATAGGAACGCAAAGATAGATAAGAAATTTTTGTTCACATCCTAACTGGGTAGACACACAAATATAATAAGTAATGCAGTAATTGCTAGCAATGTAACTCAATGCAAAGAGCTAAAGAGCCAAAGAAAAAGAATGTCAAATTTCAAAATTTTAGAATGGCTACTCTATTCAAATGTTTCCCAGGCAAAGAGTGGGAGGAATGGTACTCCAGGTAGAAAGAATAGCAAACTTGGAAAAAGTACACATATGCACAGTGTGTGTTCAGAGTGTCTGGACAGAAGGTAGAAGGCATGAATGCAGTGAGATGAGGCGAACACAAAGACTGAGGACAGCCTAAACAATGGGAGGTTCTTAACCCAGTCCTGGCAATCGTACACATGATCAATTTCATTGTTATATGCCATGCTTAGGAATTTGTACTTTTGTAGGAGATGAAAGCCAGGAAATCTTAAACAAATGTGTGAGGCTTCAGTGTATTTTAGAAAGATAAGTGCAGTGGAGAAATATTGCTAAGTGAAAAATAAAACTGGCAGAATCAAAAAGAACATGGCGACCAAACTGAAGTTAGGGATTAAGGGAGCCAAGAACATTCCCAATTCTCCTAGCTTAGGGAAAGGTGTGGATGGATAGCGGTGCCTGAGAGGTGGCCCATGAAAGAAAGAGCCAACTTGAGAAATGCAGAATCTGAAGAGGAATTTGGCATAAAAATAGAACTAGGGGAAGGAACTATAATCAAATGTGTAGGGGAATTTAGTGTGAGCTTCCAGGGAGGGAAGACTGACGAGAAAATGCGTGTCAATCATTAAGACAGTCCTTCTCACAAGTTTTATGAGATTTTCTGGCTGCATCAGAATCAGGCCGAGTGAGCTTCTCACCTTCTGAGATGGCCCATACTTGGGCTGAGGAGTGTGTTTCTCCCAAGGCCTTTCTCGTCTTTTGAGATGGACTGCTTTCCAGGTGGCCATGGTGGTAAAGAATCCGCCTGCCAATGCAGGAGACTCAGGAGACGTGGGTTCAATCCCTGGGTTGGGAACATCCCCTCGGCATGGCAATGCACTCCAGTATTCTTGCCTGGAGCATTCCGTGGACAGGGGAGCCTGGCAGGTTCCAGTCCATAGGGATGCAAAGAGTTGGACATGACTGAAGGGACAGCATACGCACACTTTCTACCTAAAGAATGTGTATCTGTCTAAACAAATTCACTGCTTACCTATTGCTTTCTCTCTCACTGAATTCTTTCAGTGATGAGACTTAAAGAGCCTAAGCTTCATTATATTGTTCATACTGTGCATGGGTTTTGGAAGGACTGATGCTGAAGCTGAAACTCCAATACTTTAGTCACCTGATGTGAAGAGCTGACTCATTTGAAAAGACCCTGATGCTGGGAAAGATTGAACGTGGGAGGAGAAGGGGACGACAGAGGATGAGATGGTTGGATGGCATCACCAACTCAATGGACATGAGTTTGAGTGAACTCCGTGAGTTGGTGATGGACAGGGAGGCTTGGTGTGCTGCAGTCTATGGGATCGCAAACAGTCGGACACGACTCAGTGACTGAACTGAACTGAACTGAAGCTTCATTAAGTCCTAAGACCAGCTAGACTAACTTCCCTGTCATCACTGACACCGTGGGGGACACTGTCTATAGCATTCCTTTGTGACAACTTTTTAGGCACTACCACCTGTTGGGAGAATACCTTGGAAGGGATAGCATCTAAAATCACTATCTTTAATGACCGTATTAGATAGAATATCTAAGATGTGTGACCATATAGGATCAAAGCTGACAGAGAGGATTCTTCTCAACATTTCTCCTAATTGGCTCGACAGTTATGGCCCCTCCCTCAGACATCACTAAGGCATAGTCACCTCGAAACTGCTCCAGGCCCTGCTGTGGGGCAGCGGACAACCCTGTGTCCTGAAGGTGCAGGGTCTTTTTGTGTTAGGCGAGAACAGTACTGGCTACAACAGGATTTCTCTCTCCTGGATTTTCACCCTGATGACCTACGTGAAGAACAGACCCCTTGTCCTTCTTTGAGACCAGAGGAAGAAACTGCAGGCACTTCAAAGGACAACACTGAAATGACTTGATTTCGAAATGAATGACAGGGTTTTTGCTCAGGGTTTTAAAATAAGTATATTTTATAAAGAGAATTGTGCTAAATATATCAATTAAAACTTTTTTCTCCTAAAAAAAATGAGACAGAGTGGGAGAATATACAACCTGAATATAATACCAGGATAGGGCCCAAGGTGACAAATACAGCTGAAGGCTGAGGTAGTCTGCGGCACCTGGAATAGGCAGAGACAGGCAGTAGGCGGTGGTAGAGGTAAATCCCCCGTAAGCGGGAAATCTACTGTGATCTGAGCGGCTTCCCTGGTGACTCAGATGGTAAAAAATCTGCCTGCAATGGAGGAGACCTGGGTTTGATCCCTGGGTCAGGAAGATCCCCTGGAGAAGGAACTAGCTACCCACTCCAGTATTCCTGCCTGGCCTATGTCCATAATCTTGCAAAGAGTTGGGCACAACTGAGCGACTAACACATACATACACACATGTGTACATATACTACACACACGTTGCCATCTGAGGAAAGTGGCCAGTGGGCAACAATGATATAAAATTCAGAGAAGGGTATGATTTAGGAATCCCAGCAGGCAGACAACTATCACGGGGGCTATCTAGCAGGAGACCTGTTTACTGGGTGGGGTCTTGGGAGAGAATTCTAGTGCCTGAAGGGGAAACTAACAACAAAATTAAAAGGACTTACAGATCTACGGGAAATGGAATACTTTGTGGGTTAAGTAGGGACCTAGGTAGGGAAACTGACAGAAGAGCCTGGTGGGCTACAGTCGATGGGGTTGCAAAGAGTTGGTCATGACTCAGTAACTAAATAGCAAAACAAGCAGGGAAACAAAAACAAGGATCCGTGGGTATAGTTAGAGAAGTGGATCTTAGAATCCAAATAGAAGACTAATTAGCTCATCGAGAATATCATAGAGAAAGCTGCTGATAGAAAACTGAATTCAAAAGTGTCTGCTGATCAACTATACTTCAGTTTTAAGAAGTCAAATGAAAAAAACATCTGCCAGTGTTTCTCCACCTGGCCTGTACATTACTCTTGCGGGAAATCTGAACAAACATCTTTGCCTTGTAGCCAGTCTAAATGAATTAAAATCAGAATCTCTGTGGAGTGGATTTCTGGCATTGCTATTCAAACCAAAACTATACAAACATTCTAAGCCAAAGTTGAGAAACACAGATTTAGCACCTTCTCAGCCTTAGCATCCCAATGTAATCACCTAGGTATCTGTAAAAATTTTCTGAAGCCAAGGCTTCCCTAGCAGTCAAGTGGTTAAGAATTCACCTTGCAATGCAGGGGAGGTGAGTTCGATCACTAGTCCGGGCAGATCCCACTTGCTGAGGGGCCCATACGTGCAGCCCATGTGCCACAACTACTGAGCCTACGCTCTGGAGCCTGAGAGCCACAACTCCTGAAGCCCTAGCACCCTACGGTCTCCGCTCCACAGCAAGAGAAGCCACCACAATAAGAAGCCTGCACACGCAACTAGAGAGTAGCCCCCACTTTCCGCAATTAGAAAAAGCCCACATGCAGCACTGAAGACGCAGTCTTGAAGACAACCAAACTAAAAAAAAAAAAAAGTTTCTGAGGCCAAATTCTACCCCAAAGAGTAGAATCTTCTAATTTAATGAGTCTAGGGTTTGACTTGGCCATCAGGGTTTTTCAAAGGTTCCTAGATGATCTTACTGTACAGCAAAGATGGAGAGTCACGGTCCAGATGACACTGTCCAATACGGTAACCTCTGGGCTTCCCAGGTGGCGCTAGGGCTAACGAACCTACCTGCCAGTTCAGGAGATGTAAGAGACATGGGTTTGATCCCTGGGTCGGGAAGATCCCCTGGAAGAGGGTATGGCTACCCACTCCAGTACTCTTGCCTGGAGAATCCCACGGACAGAGCAGCCTGGTGGGCTACAGTACATGGGGTCGCAAAGAGTCGACATGACTGAAGCGACTTAACACGAACTCACACACCTGGTAGGTAACCCCTAGACACACGTGGCTATTAAGGCACATGAAATGCTACTAGTCTGAATTGAGATGTGCTGTAAGTATAAAATACACACTGAATTTCAAAGACTTACTATGAAAATAATAATTTATAACATTCATTAATAATTTAATACTGGTTATATGTTTCAATGCTAAATATTTTAGATATGTTGGGTTAAATTAAAGTTACTCTTTTTACTTTTTAAAATATGACTACTAGAACATTCTAAATTACATATGTGACTCATTAGATTTCCATTGGACATATTGACTCATTATATTTCTATGTTTCCAACTCCAAGTCCCAGTTGGTTCTAAAGAACTGCAATAAGCTGAGGCTGGGGTAGACCCAGGAAACAGCTCCAGAGGAGGGAAAATGGCCTGTGGCCAAAATTCTCTGTCCCTTGAACAATCCCTTATTTCTGCCCCTTATACAACTCCTATTTTGTCATAAAATTGAAGAACAAGGGGGTTAAAAGGAGCATTAAAAGTTATTTTTCATCTTATTAAAAGAACTATATATTTTACTTTACTTCATTGTCCTAAATGAAATTCTTCCCATTAGCCATTCTTATTAGGTAACAAGCCTTCCCCTTTAGTAAAATAAATAACTTGAGACTAAAGAAACTATTACTCACTGACACAGAATTCAAACTAATTCAATCAGCTTGCTTTCCTCACAGTACTTAATGGAAGGCTGTAAGGGAGGAATCTGGACTCCAGGACTGGAGATGAATTGACTGGGAAGAGTGAGTGCCCTGAAAATGGAACAGCCTCAGAGAGGTCTTACAAAAGGCACTCAGGGCAGAAAGAAGACACTGTGAATACGGACCAGGAGGAGATAGATGGGGGGAAAGAAAAGGACACTAAAAGGGAATCAAGAAGCTTTTTCATTTCAACATCTTGCCTGTTTCCAAGGAAACAAGGGAAAGAAAACTAGACTTCTTTTCTAGCAGTTCCCAGAAATCTAATACCAAAATATTGAAGTTTAGTGATACTGAAAGTTAAAGAGGCTTTTAAAAATTAAGAATTTCCCACACAGAACACTAATTGCTAAATGGAAAATTCCTCACAAAAGTTAGCTACAAACAACACCCAAACTTTCTAAATGGTAACACGTGGAATATACGTGGACAAAACTGAGCATATAATATGCTCAGTGGGTGGTAGCTTTACAACTTGAAGTTTTTTGCACTTTTGATGGCTAATATCCTGGAGATGGATACTTCATACAAGACAGGAAGTGTTCATTTCCCTTCTGTGTACCAGAGTCGGCCCTAACGGGCAGTTTCACAGAGTCAACAACAAGAGACTGGGCCCAGGAGTCTAAATCTGATTGGTAACTTTTTGATAGCCAATAATTACTGTAAAAGGTTATGCTCCATGTTTCTTGAGGAGTTTCTCTTTCTCCTAATCACTTCCTCATATGAGTTTGTATATCATTTCAACCAATTTTCAATGTACAACATGTAGCAAATGCAAGATTCTTCTTTAAGCTGAGGCATTCTGCTCTAGGGTACAAGAGGACCTCAGGCCAGCAGGAAAAAGAATCTCTAGCCAAGCAAAGGACATCTGAAGATAATTTTGAATTGACAAGTTCAGTTCAGTTCAGTCTCTCAGTTGTGTCCAACTCTTTGCAACCCCTTGGACTGCAGCACACCGGGACTCTCTGTCCATCACCAACTCCTAGACTTAACTCAAACTCATGCCCATTGAGTCGGTGATGCCATCCAACCATCTCATCCTCTGTCACCCCATTCCACTCCCACCTTCAATCTTTCCCAGCATCAGGGTCTTTTCCAATGAGTCAGTTCTTCGAATCAGGTGGCCAAAGTATTGGAGTTTCAGCTTCGGCATCAGTCCTTCCAATGAATATTCAGGACTGATTTCCTTTAGAATGGACTGGTTGGATCTCCTTGCAGTCCAAGGGACTCTCAAGAGTCTTCTCCAACACCACAGTT